>NC_092228.1:37007413-37012413 GCF_036320965.1 Panulirus ornatus | reverse complement strand
TACTCTCTCAAACACCATCTTTTTATTGGCACTTATCTTTCTTACCCTTTCATTACTTACTCGTCCAAACCTCCTCACACATCTACCCTCCACAGCAAAACCCTATCTATAGTCCATGCCTCGCAACTATATATCATTGTTGGAACCACTTTTCCTTCAAACATACCCATTTTTGCTCTCCAAGCTAAGGTTCTCCCATTCAGTACATTCTTCAACGCTCCCCAAAACATTCGCTCCCTCCACCGCCCTGTGACTCACTTCCGCTTCCATGGTTCCATCCGCTGCTAAGTCCACTCCCAGGTATCTAAAACACTTCACTTCCTCCAGTTTTTCTCCATTCACACTTATCTCCCAATTAACTTGTCCCTCAACCCTACTGAACCTAATAGCCTTGTTTTTATTCACATTTACTCTCAACTTTATTCTTTCATGCACTTTACTATAATCAGTTACCAACTTCTGCAGTTTCTCACCCGCATCAACCACCAGCGATGTATCGTCAGTGAACAACAACTGACTCACTTCCCAAGTCCTTTCATCCACAACAGACTGCATACTTGCCCCCCCTCTCAAAAACTCTTCCATTCACCTCCCTAACCACCTAATCCATAAACAAATCAAACAACCATGGAGACATCGTGCACCCCTGCAGCAAACCGACATTCACTGAAAACCAGTCACTTTCCTCTCTTCCTACTCGTATATGCCTTCCGTCTTGGCAGAAACTTTTCACTGCTTCCAGAAACTTACCTCCTACACTATATACTCTTAAAACCTTCCACAATGCATC
Organism: Panulirus ornatus; assembly: GCF_036320965.1. Taxonomy (NCBI): domain Eukaryota; kingdom Metazoa; phylum Arthropoda; class Malacostraca; order Decapoda; family Palinuridae; genus Panulirus; species Panulirus ornatus. The sequence continues at coordinate 37,011,623 of NC_092228.1, read as the reverse complement.
TCTATGAGCCCTATCATATGCCTTCTTCAGCTCTATAAATGCTATATACAAATCTATTCGTTTTTCTAAGTACTTCTAACATACATTCTTGAAAGCAAACTCCTGATCCACACACACTTCTGAAACCAAACTGTTCTTCCCCAATATAATGCTCTGTACATGCCTTTACCCTCTCAATCAATACCCTCACATATAATTTCCCAGGAATACTCAACAAACTTTTGCTTCTGTAATTTGAACACTCACCTTTATCCCCTTTGTTTTTGTGCTATGGCAGTATGCATTCACTTCGTCAATCCTCAGGCACTTCACCATGATACATAAATACATTGAATACCCTTACCAACCAATCAACAACACAGTCATCCCCTTCTTAATAAATTCCACTGCAACACCATCAAAACCCACCGCCTTGCCGGCTTTCATTTTCCGCAAAGTTTTCACTACCTCTTCTCTCTTTACCAAACCATTCCCCTTGACCCTCTCACTTCGCACACCACCTCGACCAAAACACCCTAGATCTGCCACTCTATCATCAAACACATTCAACAGATCTTCAAAATACTCACTCCATCTACTCACTTCATCACTACTTGTTATTACCTCCCCATTAGCCCCTTTCACCGATGCTCCCATTTGTTCTCTTGTCTTACGCATTTATTCACCTCCTTCTAAAAGATCTTTTTATCCTCCCTAAAATTTAATGATGCTCTTTCACCCCAACTCTTACTTGCACCTTTCTTTTGACCTCCTGCCGCTTTCTTTTATACATCTAGTCATTTGCACTACTTCCCTGTAAAAATCGTCCAAACGCTTCTCTTCTCTTTCACTAACAATATTACTTTTTCATCCCACCACTCACTACCCTTTCTAATCTCCCCATCTCCCACCTTTCTCATGCCTCAAGCATCTTTTGCGCAAGCCATCACTGCTTCCCTAAATACATCCCTTTCCTCCCCCACTCCCCTTGCATCATTTGCTCTCACCTTTTGCCATGTTGCACTCAATCTCTACAGATACTTCCTCACACAAGTTTCCTTTCTAAGCTCACTTACTCTCACCACTCTCTTCTCCTCAACATTCTCTCTTCTTTTCTGAGAACCTATACAAATCTTCACCTTCGCCTCTACAGGATAGTGATCAGGTATCCCTCCAGCTGCCCCTCCCAGAACATTAACCTCCAAAAGTCTCTCTTTCACAAGTCTGTCAATTAACACGTAATCAATAACGCCCTCTGGCCATCTCTTCTACTCACATACGTATATCTATGTATACTGAGCTCAGACAACACCTAATTATGCTTCTCTTCACAGGGCCTGGCGAGGGTTTTCCAGTGGTACGGCACCCAGAGGGAAATAATGCCACTGGTTCTGGAGGGCGAAGCAGTGTACCTTGTAAACCGCATCACTGCCGACTATCTTATTATGAATAAATATACCAGACGAGGTGTCTCTCGTATCAGGACCATGAAGGTCAGATATGCATTCTTCTTTAAAAGATTCTGTCTGATATTGTTACACCTGGGTAAGCAATGAACGTTGACAAAAACTTTTCATTCGCAGCACCTTCAGAACAAATGAAACGTTATTTCAACGTATCACCTATTTCAGACAAAAAACAATATACAGATACAAAAACATTGCTAAATATATGATATGCTTCTGTATTACCTCCAATAGTTCACCTGCAAAACAGTGATATTTATAACAAAATTATAACAATGGATAAAAAGCTCCTTACAAAAACGTTTAGTTCAGTGGGTATGTTATTCTTAATGCAAACGGCTAGAAAACTTGTAATTTCTATATAAACTATAAGTAATAGTTTAATCATACTCCTCGCCACTATCTGTGTCTGGGCACACAAAAGACAGCTATCATGAGAATACTAAAGATTCTAACAGAAACAGACCATTTGGTCCTTTTGAGGCTGTTTTTGACTGTGGGAGATATAAAAAAATCATAGATTATTGTGATGAAAGGTAGAAGGCACACAAATGACTCAGAGAATAACCTGCAAATCGCCAGTGTGGCTAAGGTGGCTCAAATAATGAAAGTCGTAGACTCGGAGCAAAATAGCTATCAAGTCTACTGATAACGCATTCACAGTACTGCTTTCAATCAGTCTGATTAACAAATCACTCCATATGTTTAGAATCCTGTTGAAAAAGTACGTCCCCTCATTCGAGGTAAAACGTCTTCCCACAAATCTGTATCAATTACTACGAGTGAACTTAGACGAAACATATCTTAAATAGCTGGGTAGATCATCAATTCCTTTAATGATTTTGAATAATTGCATGAGACCACCTCTTAAACTTGTTTTTTATTAAGCTGAATAGTTGTTCAATCGGCTTCGCAGCCCAGGAATCATCTTGATTGCTCGACGCTGCACGATCTCCAACTCTCTATATCCTTTTAGTAGGATCACCAATATTGAACAAAATATTCGAGACTGAAATGAACCAGTGAACTGCAAAGGGAAAGAATGATTTTCCTAAACTGAAAATCGAGAGGCATACCGATGAATGCAAGAATCTTGTTCATTTTTACACTGGTTCTGTGCGTTGCTTGCTTGGTTTTTGGTCACCAGAGATTATTATGCATGTCTTTCTCCTCGTTAACCTTTTCCACTTCAACAAAATTCATACCAGTAGCTTTTCTTTTCCATATGGTACCGTTATGCACTTATCGATATCAGAATTCATCTGTCACCTGAAGTTTATGAGTCCGTTCATAAGTTTATTTATGTCAGTTTGTTGATGTAGACGTTCAGATTCACCTGTAGATCTATTTTCCAGTTTCCTATAAGGAAATTTCAATACCTTGCGATGCAATTCTGAGCCTTGACCATTAATCACTTCTCTTTATTTATGGCTAGTTAGCCAATTTCTTATTCACCGAAGTACAACGCTATCAGTACCATGAAACTTAATTCTTTGTGGTAAACAAATCAACAGATGCAAAAGAGATATTTAAGATTTTTGCCGTGGTTTCGATAGTCTTGAACTAAGTCATCGTCTTCCGGAATCAGTGGAACAATTCAGTGGGTAGTGACTATCTTGATTCTAACACATTTGTAAAACTCCTTTGGGTTTCTTTTGCTATTTTCAGCATTGAAATTCGCTTTATCGTATGACTCTTACTTTCTATGCAAAGAATTATATAGCTTATTCCATAACGTTAGTTAGTGGTGTCTCTGAGTTTCCTACTAGCTACTGTCTCATACAGCTGGCACTCTTTTATGTCACCTTTCCACCAACATGGCTTTTTTTTAGAAGTAAACCGTCTACTGCTTTGAAGGATTTACTGAAGTTCCAAGCCACGTTCATCTCAGCTTTGCCTGTCAAGTGCAGTGCTGAAGATCATTAAAATCTGAGAGTTTGAAATCGGATGTTTTTTTCGCGACTGTCATGTTCACCAACATTACTTGCAGTGTAGAAATATAAACATAGTGTAGTACATAGATGTCGTCATCTACAGTTACATTACGTAGTTTTAAGATTGTACTTGGTCCACTAGCAATGCAGAATCTGGTTTGTTTTACATACCTGTGACCAGGCAATGGTAGAGCACGGAAGTACAGGCTTCATATGAGTATCTATGGTATATTGGCGAAAACTGGAACTTCACTGATTCAGTCTTTCGGACCAAAGGGTTTTCATTTGCTCTCCCCCGGTAAGCGTTAATATGTTATTGAATGACGTCCCCAGATCATGTAACCAACGGACGAAAGCGTGAATAGGTATTATTTTGCGACAGTGAGGCAGTGACCGAGTCAAACTAAAAGCCATTCAGCGGCGGTTTATACTTCAGGAGTGTTTTTTTTTTTAGGCTGAACACGGAGCGTTAGGAATAACTTGACTCATAGAGTTTCATGAAATTACAGCGTAATGTGCTAACAGATCCCTGCACATTTTGTTCAACTGTTGTCTAGTTTCTAACAAAAACGACTGTTATTCTGATTTTCTTTCTTAGAGTTGAATTATAGTTGGTAAATAAGCATCAAGAGAAAATAAGTATGTGACACTGGTATTACGTGAGCGTCATAAACTGCTTTGCTAAAACAGTTCAAAAGCGAAATAAATGATTCATACATTTGGTTTCTTTTGGTACGTCTAGATCACTTTAAACATTTAACACTGTTCCATAGATTGCATCAAAGCCACCTACAATAGCATATCACTAGAAAGGTAAGAGAGAAAGAGTTC
>NC_092228.1:36954913-37002413 GCF_036320965.1 Panulirus ornatus | reverse complement strand
GGAGGGGGCGAAAATCCTGCGAGCCTTGAGGAATGTGTGGAAGTCGAGAACATTATCTCGGAAAGCAAAAATGGGTATGTTTGAAGGAATAGTGGTTCCAACAATGTTGTATGGTTGCGAGGCGTGGGCTATGGATAGAGTTGTGCGCAGGAGGATGGATGTGCTGGAAATGAGATGTTTGAGGACAATGTGTGGTGTGAGGTGGTTTGATCGAGTAAGTAATGTAAGGGTAAGAGAGATGTGTGGAAATAAAAAGAGCGTGGTTGAGAGAGCAGAAGAGGGTGTTTTGAAATTGTTTGGGCACATGGAGAGAATGAGTGAGGAAAGATTGACCAAGAGGATATATGTGTCGGAGGTGGAGGGAACACGGAGAAGTGGGAGACCAAATTGGAGGTGGAAAGATGGAGTGAAAAAGATTTTGTGTGATCGTTGGCTTGAACATGCAGGAGGGTGAAAGGAGGGCAAGGAATAGAGTGAATTGGATCGATGTGGTATACCGGGGTTGACGTGTTGTCAGTGGATTAAATCAGGGCATGTGAAGCGTCTGGGGTAGACCATGGTAAGTTGTGTGGGGCCTGGATGTGGAAAGGGAGCTGTGGTTTCGGGCATTATTGCGTGGCAGCTAGAGACTGAGTGTGAGCGAATGGGGCCTTTGTTGTCTTTTCCTAGTGCTGCCTCGCACACATAAGGGGGGGGGGGATGGTATTCCATGTGTGGCGAGGTGGCGATGGGAGTGAATTGGGGCAGACAGTGTGTATTGTGTGCATGGGTATATATGTATGTGTCTGTGTATGTATATATATGTGTACATTGAGATGTATAGGTATATATATTTGCGTGTGTGGACATGTGTGTGTGTATACATTGTGTATGGGGGTGGGTTGGGCCATTTCTTTCGTCTGTTTCCTTGCGCTACCTTGCAAACGCGGGAGACAGCGGCAAAAAAAAAAATATAATAATGATAAATAATAATAATATATTTATCTATATCTATTATACTTTGTCGCTGTCTCCCGCGTTAGCGAGGTAGCGCAAGAAAACAGACGAAAGAATGGCCTAACCCACCCACATACACATGTATATACATACACGTCCACACACGCAAACATACATACCTATTCATCTCAACGTATACATATATATGCACACACAGTCATATACATATATAAACATGTATATAATTCATACTGTCTCCCCTTGCTCATTCCTGTTGCCACCCAGCCACACATGAAATAAGAACCCCCTCCCCCCCTCATGTGCGCGAGGTAGCGCTAGGAAAAGAAAACAAGGCCACATTCGTTCACACTCAGTCTCTATCTGTCATGAATAATGCACCGAAAACACAGCTCCCTTTCCACATCCAGGCCCCACACAACTGTCCATGGTTTACCCCAGACACTTCACATACCCTGGTTCAATCCAATGACAGCACGTCGACCCCGGGATACCACATTGTTCCAATTCACTCTATTCTTTGCACGCCTTTTACCCTCCTGCATGTCCAGGCCCTGATCACTCAAAATCTTTTTCACTCCATCTTTCCACCTCCAATTTGGTCTCCCACTTCTCCTCGTTCCTTCCACCTATGACACATTTTTCAACGCTCCCAGAACTTTCACCCCCTCCCCCACCCTATGATTCACTTCCACTTCCATGGTTCCGTCCGCTGCCAAATCCATTCCCAGATATCTAAAACTCCTCACTTCCTCCAGCTTTTCTCTATTCAAACTTACCTCCCCAATGACTTGTCCCTCAACCCTACTGTACCTAATGACCTTGCTCTTATTCACACTTACTCTCAGCTTTCTTTTTTCACTCACTTTACCAAACTCAGTCACCAGCTTCTACAGTTTCTCACCCGAATCAGTCACCAGCGCTGTATCAGCAGCGAACAACAACTGACTCACTTCCCAAGCTCTCTCATCCACGACAGACTGCATACTTGCCCCTTTCCAAAACTCTTGCATTCGTCTCCCTAACAACCCCATCCATAAATAAATTGAACAACCATGGAGACATCTCGCACCAATGCCGCACACCAACATTCACTGAGAACCAATTACTTTCCTCTCTTCCTACAAGTACACAAGTCTTACATCCTTGATAAAAACCTTTTCATTGCTTCTAACAATTTGCCTCCCACATCATATATTCTTAATACCTTCCACAGAGTATCTCTTTCAACTCTATCTTATGCCTTCTCCAGACCCATAAATCCTACATACAAATCCATTTGCGTTTCTAAGTATTTCTCACATACATTCTTCAAAGCAAACTCCTGATCCACACATCCTCTAACATTTCTGAATCCACACTGCTCTTCCCCAGTCTGATGCTCTGTACATGCCTTCACCCTCTCAATCAATACCCTCCCATATAATTTACCAGGAATTCTCAAAAAATAATGATAATGATAATGATGATAATGATAATGATAAAATAATAATAGTGATAATGACAGTGATAATAGTAGCAATAATAATAATAATAATGATAATAATAATAATAATAATAATAATGATAATAATAATAATAATAATAATAATAATAATGATAATTATAATTATGATGATAATAAAATGATAATAATGATAATAGTAACGATAATAGTAATAATAATGTTAATGATAATAATAATGATAATAATAATAATAATAATTATAATAATAATGACAATAATAATAGTAATTATAATGATAATAATAACAATAGCAATGACAATATGTTTTGTCCTTCACAGTCCACAAGGATGATTATTTAGAAATATTGATACGTATAATCAAATGACTGTTTCGAGTGTAGCATAATATATTACTGATTCTGCGTTGGCCATAATGAAATCTGTAGTAACTTAAGTGCTGTCTGAGAGGTGTTGAAACAAAATTACTTAATCTTTCATGATTCGGAAATTCTTTAGGACTTTTCGGTGCCCAATTCTGCTGGTTTCTTTTGAACAGCATTCGAACACCTGCCTTAGAAGTATTCTTTTGCATCACTTGGTAGACTGCAATGTATGTTATTTACATTGATGATATGATTAATTTGTTGATATACACTGTGTGTCTCTTCGTCAGAAGGATGGCGGTGGTGGAGAAGGCAGTGCAAGGGGCCAGGAGGATGAGTCTAGAGAAGACGGCGTCATTCCGCTAACGATAGACCACATGCAGGGAGTCTTCTTAATCACTGGCGTCGGCTGGGCCTGCTCTGTTGTTTCCATTATCTTTGAAAAATATGTTTGGTCAGTTTAGTTCTGTGAATATTATATCGCACTCACTGGAAAAATGATTCGAAAATTTGTTCAAAAATCATAGCTAGGTTCAGGCAATTTTGCTTCGATCTTTCATGTTATTTTTTTCTCAGCTGTATAAAGACACAGTTCCACAAGTTCATTATTCTTATCCTCCTTTCTCATGTAAAGATTTAGATGAATGTCGTTTATATATATATATATATATATATATATATATATATATATATATATATATATATATATATATATATATATATATATATATATATATATATATATATATATATATATATATATATATATATATATATATGTATAAATTAGCATGCCTGCCTCTTGCACAGGGGTCCCAGGTTCGATCCTGGCTGTTGGAGGTTTGTATGTTCTATGAAGGTGCGCGTTCATATGCACTTTATTCGTATATATATATTCCACTCCCAGATATCTAAAACACTTTACTTCCTTAGGTTTATCACCGTTCAAACTTACCTCCAAATTGACTTGACCCTCAACCCTACGGTACCTAATAACCTTTCTCTTATTCACATTAATCTTAACTTTCTTCTTTCACACACTTTACCAAAGTTAGTCATCAGCTTCTGCAGTTTCTCACATGAATCAGCCACACGCGTTGTATCATCAGCGATCAACAACTGACTCACTTCCCAAGCTCTCTAATTCCCAACAGACTGGATACTTGCCCCTCATTCTAAAACTCTTGCATTCACCTCCCTAACAACTCCATCCATAAACAAATTAAAAACTATGGAGACATCACACCCCCCTACCGCAAACCTACATTCACTGAGAACCAATCACTTTCCTCTCTTCCTACACGTTCACATGCCTTACATCCTCGATAAAAACTTTTCACTGCTTCTAACAACCTGCCTCCCACATTATATATTCTTAGTACCTTCTACAGAGCATCTCTATCAACTCTATCATATGCCTTCTCCAGATCCATAAATGCTACATACAAATCCATTTGCTTTTCTAAGTATTTCTCACATACATTCTTCAAAGCAAACACCTGATCCACACATCCTCTACCACTTCTGAAACCACACTGCTCTTCCCCAATCTGATGTTCTGTACATGCCTTCACCCTCTCAATCAATACCCTCCCATATAATTAACCAGGAATACTCAACAAACTTATACCTCAATAATTTGAGCACTCACTCTTATCCCCTTTGCTTTTGTACAATGGCACTATGCAAGCATTCCTCCAATCCTCAGGCACCTCACCATGAATCATGCATACATTATATAACCTTACCAACCAGTCAGCAATACAGTCACCCCCTTTTTTAATAAATTCCACTGCAATAACATCCAAACATGCTGCTTTGCCGGCTTTCATCTTCCGCAGAGCTTTTACTACCTCTTCTATGTTTACCAATTCATTTTCCCTAACCCTCTCACTTTGCACACCACCTCGACCAAAACATCCTACATCTGCCACTCTATTATCAAACACATTCAAGAGACCTTCAAAATACTCACTGTATCTCCTTCTCGCATCACCACTACTTGTTATCACCTCCCCATTGGCCCCCTTCACTATAAGTTCCTATTTGCTCCCTTGTCTTACGCACTTTATTTACTTCCTTCCAGAACATCTTTTTACTCTCACTGAAACTTAATGATACTTTCTCACCCCAACTCTCATTTGCCCTCTTTTTCACCTCTTGCACCTTTGTCTTGACCTCCTGTCTCTTTCTTTTATACATATCCCACTCATTTGCATTTATTCCCTGAAAAATCGTCAAATTGCCTCTCTCTTCTCTTTCACTAATAATCTTCCTTCTTCATCCCACCACACAGTACCCTTTCTAATCAACCCACCTTTCACGCTTCTCATACCACAAGCATCTTTTGCGCAAGCCATTACTGCTTCCCTAAATACATCCCATTCCTCGCCCACTCCCCTTACCTCCTTTGTTCTCACCTTTTTCCATTCCGTACTCAGTCTCTCCTGGTACTTCCTCACAGAAGTCTCCTTCCCAAGCTCACTTACTCTCACCACCCTCTTCACCACATCATTCTCTCTTCTTTTCTGAAAACCTATACAAATCTTCACTTTCGCCTCCACAAGATAATGATCAGACATCCCTGCAGTTGCACCTCTCAGCACATTAGCATCCAAAAGTGTCTTTTTCGCGCGCCTGTCAATTAACACATAATCCAATAACGCTCTCAGGCCATCTCTCCTACTTACATACTTATACTTATGTATATTTCGCTTTTTAAACCAAGTATTCCCAATCACCAGTCCTTTTCCAGCAAATAAGTCTACAAGCTCCTAACCATTTCCATTTACAACACTGAACATCCCATGAATACCATTATTCCCTCAACTGCTACATTACTCACCTTTGCATTCAAATCACCCATCACTATAAAACGGTCTTGTGCATTAAAACACTCATTCAGGTGCTCCCAAAACACTTGCCTCTCATGATCTTTCTTCCCATGCCCAGGTGCATATGCGCCAATAATCATCCATCTCTTTCCATCAACTTTTAGTTGATATATATACATATATATATATATATATATATATATATATATATATATATATATATATATATATATATATATATATATATGTATATATATGTATATATGTATATATATATATATATATATATATATATATATATATATATATATATATATATATATATATATATATATATATATATATATATATATATATATATATATATATATATATATATATATATATACATATATGTATATTTCTTTTTCTTTTTTTTTTTTCATACTATTCGCTATTTCCCGCAATAGCGAGGTAGCGTTAAGAACAGAGGACTGGGCCTTTGAGGGAATATCCTCACCTGGCCCTCTTCTCTGTTCCTTCTTTTGGAAAAAAAAAAAAAAAAAAAAAAAATAAATAAAAAAAACGAGAGGGGAGGATTTCCAGCCCCCCGCTCCCTTATATATATATATATATATATATATATATATATATATATATATATATATACATATATAGAACCTTGTACCTTAATAATGTTGGGGTGCCACTCCAGTTCAAGAGAAACAGAGGCCATTTGAAGAAGAAAGAGACACTATCATATTCTAATCATCACACACATAGACATACCCACACACACAGGGTAACAGGGAGATCAAAATACTGCAGAAATATGAGACAAAAGGCAGCAGTGGTCAGACAAATGGCTTACATACTTAAGATGAAAAACTAAGTTTACACATCACAGCACAATTATCATGTGAAAAAGGACCATGGAGTACATTTCAAATAAAACTTAATCAAGAAAGCATATGAAGCTGGTCATAAGCAAAGCAAATTATTTGGACATTAGGTAGAGGAGTTCTGCACTTGGGCCCCATCTCTTGCACAGTATGTGTGAATGTTTGTGGCTATGCTTGCATGCAGGCATGGATGTGTGTGTGTGTGTGATTGTGTGCCAATCAAAATACCCAGATTTACAGCAAACTTAAGCAAATACAATGCAAGCTTCTGCACATCAAAACAGCATGACCGAGAATGACAAGTGTCAGTTTAGATCAACTTTCTATTGTTTGTTTCATTGACTCCTACATGATAATAAACAATGACATGAAAAGGTGACTGACCCATCTACCTCAAATGGCTGATCTACTTGTTCCCTGTCAGTAAAACAGCTGCCAAGGCCTGTCAATAATTCTTCTGACTTAAATTTTGGTCTTAGAATAATTCTTTCACCAAAAGAGATACACCTTTGACAAGTCAGTATCAAAACAAAACTCATTTACATCACTTCTGCAACTTAATACAGTTCAGTAATATGACATAACCAAATTGTTTTTTATGAAAGCTAGTAACTAACTAAGCAACCAATTTTATATATGTATATATATATATATATATATAAAGTGTGTGAAAGAGGAAAGTTAAGAGTAAATATGAATAAGAGCAAGGTTATTAGGTACAGTAGGGTTGAGGGTTAAGACAATTGGGAGGTGAGTTTGAATGGAGAAAAACTGGAGGAAGTGAAGTCTTTTAGATATCTGGGAGTGGATCTGGCAGCGGATGGAAACATGGAAGAGGAAGTGGATCATAGGGTGGGGGAGGGGGTGAAAATTCTGGGAGCCTTGAAGAATGTGTGGAAGTCGAGAACATTATCTCGGAAAGCAACAATGGGTATGTTTGAAGGAATAGTGGTTCCAACAATGTTGTATGGTTGCGAGGCGTGGGCTATGGATAGAGTTGTGCGCAGGAGGATGGATGTGCTGGAAATGAGATGTTTGAGGACAATGTGTGGTGTGAGGTGGTTTGATCGAGTAAGTAACGTAAGGGTAAGAGAGATGTGTGGAAATAAAAAGAGCGTGGTTGAGAGAGCAGAAGAGGGTGTTTTGAAATGGTTTGGTCACATGGAGAGAATGAGTGAGGAAAGATTGACCAAGAGGATATATGTGTCGGAGGTGGAGGGAACGAGGAGAAGAGGGAGACCAAATTGGAGGTGGAAAGATGGAGTGAAAAAGATTTTGTGTGATCGGGGCCTGAACATGCAGGAGGGTGAAGGGAGGGCAAGGAATAGAGTGAATTGAAGCGATGTGGTATACCGGGGTTGACGTTCTGTCAGTGGATTGAATCAAGGCATGTGAAGCGTCTGGGGTAAACAATGGAGAGCTGTGTAGGTATGTATATTTGCGTGTGTGGACGTATGTATATACATGTGTATGGGGGTGGGTTGGGCCATTTCTTTCGTCTGTTTCCTTGCGCTACCTCGCAAACGCGGGAGACAGCGACAAAGCAAAAAAAAAAAAAATATATATATATATATATATATATATATATATATATATATATATATATATATATATATATATGTATATATATATATATATATATATATATATATATATATATATATACATATATATATATATATATATATATATATATATATATATATATATTTATGTATATATATATATATATATATATATATATATATATATATATATATATATATATATATATGTATATATATATATGTATATATATATATATATATATATATATATATATATATATATATATATATATATATATATATATATATATATATATATATATATATATATATATATATATATATATATATATATATATATATATATATATATATATATATATATATATATATATATATATATATATATGTATATATATATATGTATATATATATATATATGTATATATATATATATATATATATATATATATATATATATATATATATATATATATATATATATATATATATTTTTTTTTTTTTTTTTTTTTTTTCATACTATTCGCCATTTCCCGCATTAGCGAGGTAGCGTTAAGAACAGAGGACTGGGCCTTTGAGGGAATATCCTCATATGGCCCCCTTCTCTGTTCCTTCTTTTGGAAAATTTAAAAAAAAAATGAGAGGGGAGGATTTCCAGCCCCCCGCTCCCTTCCCTTTTAGTCGCCTTCTACGACATGCAGGGAATACGTGGGAAGTATTCTTTCTCCCCTATATATATTTATCTATGTATTCACTTTGCCCCGTCGCCGTATATATATATACGTATATATGTATATATATATATACGTATATATGTATATATATATATACGTATATATGTATATATATATATATATATAGATATATATATATATATATATATATATATATATATATATATATATATATATATATATATATATATATATATATATATATGTATATATATATATATATATATATATATATATATATATATATATATATATATATATATATATATATTTTCTTTTTTTTTTTGCTTTGTCGCTGTCTCCTGCGTTTGCGATGTAGCGCAAGGAAACAGACGAAAGAAATGGCCCAACCCACCCCCATACACATGTATATACATACGTCCACACACGCAAATATACATACCTACAGAGCTTTCCATGGTTTAACCCAGACGCTTCACATGCCCCGATTCAATCCACTGACAGTACGTCAACCCTGGTATAACACATCGCTCCAATTCACTCTATTTCTTGCCCTCCTTTCACCCTCCTGCATGTTCAGGCCCCGATCACACAAAATCTTTTTCACTCCATCTTTCCACCTCCAATTTGGTCTCCCTCTTCTCCTCGTTCCCTCCACCTACGACATATATATCCTCTTGGTCAATCTTTCCTCACTCATTCTATCCATGTGCCCAAACCATTTCAAAACACCCTCTTCTGCTCTCTCAACCACGCTCTTTTTATTTCCACACATCTCTCTTACCCTTACGTTACTCACTCGATCAAACCAACTCACACCACACATTGTCCTCAAACATCTCATTTCCAGCACATCAATCCTCCTGTGCACAACTCTATCCATAGCCCACGCCTCGCAACCATACAACATTGTTGGAACCACTATTCCTTCAAACATACCCATTTTTGCTTTCCGAGATAATGTTCTCGACTTCCACACATTCTTCAAGGCCCCCAGAATTCTCGCCCCCTCCCCCACCCTATGATCCACTTTCGCTTCCATGGTTCCATCCGCTGCCAGATCCACTCCCAGATATCTAAAACACTTCACTTCCTCCAGTTTTTCTCCATTCAAACTCACCTCCCAATTGACTTGACCCTCAACCCTACTGTACCTAATAACCTTGCTCTTATTCACATTTACTCTTAACTTTCTTCTTTCACACACTTTACCAAACTCAGTCACCAGCTTCTGCAGTTTCTCACATGAATCAGCCACCAGAGCTGTATCATCAGCGAACAACAACTGACTCACTTCCCAAGCTCTCTCATCCCCAACAGACTTCATACTTGCCCCTATTTCCAAAACTCTTGCATTCACCTCCCTAACAACCCCATCCATAAACAAATTAAACAACCATTGAGACATCACACACCCCTGCCGAAAACCTACATTCACTGAAAACTAATCACTTTCCTCTCTTCCTACACGTACACATGCCTTACATCCTCGATAAAAAGTTTTCACTGCTTCTAACAACTTGCCTCCCACACCATATATTCTTAATACCCTCCACAGAGCATCTCTATCAACACTATCATATGCCTTCTCCAGATCCATAAATGCTACATATAAATCCATTTGCTTTTCTAAGTATTTCTCACATACATTCTTCAAAGCAAACACCTGATCCACACATCCTATAACACTTCTGAAACAACACTGCTCTTCCCCAATCTGATGCTCTGTACATTCCTTCACCCTCTCAATCAGTACCCTCCCATATAATTTACCAGGAATACTCAACAAACTTATACCTCTGTAATTTGAGCACTCACTCTTATCTCTTATCTTATGTACGCACTCCGCCAATCCTCAGGCACCTTTCCCTGAGTCATACATACATTAAAGAACCTTACCAAACAGTCAACAATACAGTCACCCCCTTTCTTAATAAATTCCACTGCAATACCATCCAAACCTGCTGCCTTGCCGGCTTTCATCTTCCGCAAAGCTTTTACTATCTCTTCTCTGTTTACCAAATCATTTTCCCTAACCCTCTCACTTTGCACACCACCTCGACCAAAACACCCTATATCTGCCACTCTATCATCAAACACATTCAACAAACCTTCAAAATACTCACTCCATCTCCTTCTCACATCACCACTACTTGTTATCACCTCCCCATTTGCGCACTTCACTGAAGTTCCCATTTGCTCCCTTGTCTTACGCACTTTATTTACATCCTTCAAGAACATCTTTTTATTATCCCTAAAATTTAATGATACTCTCTCACCCCAACTCTCATTTGCCCTTTTTTTCACCTCTTGCACCTTCTCTTGACCTCCTGTCTCTTTCCTTTATACGTCTCCCACTCAACTGCATTTTTTCCCTGCAAAAATCGTCCAACTGCCTCTCTCTTCTCTTTTACTAATACTCTTACTTCTTCATCCCACCACTCACTACCCTTTTTAATCAACCCACCTCCCATTCTTCTCATGCCACAAGCATATATATATATATATATATATATATATATATATATATATATATATATATATATATATATATATATATATATATATATATATATATATATATATATATATATATATATATATATATATATATATTTATATATATATATATATATATATATATATATATATATATATATATATATATATATATATATATATATATATATATATATATATATATATATATATATATATATATATATATATATATATATATATATATATATATATATATATATATATATATCTTCTGTTTCCCATTTTAGAATGTTAAAAAAAAATACAAGGAGGGGAGGATTTCTGGCCCCCAGCTCCCGTCCCCTCTAGTCGCCTTCTACGACACGCGAGGAATGCTTGGAAAGTATTCTTTCACCCCTTTCACCCCTCTCTGGAAGATATTAAGAGTATATGGTGTGGGAGGCAAGTTGTTAGAAGCAGTGAAAAGTTTTTATCGAGGATGTAAGGCATGTGTACGTGTAGGAAGAGAGGAAAGTGATTGGTTCTCAGTGAATGTAGGTTTGCGGCAGGGGTGTGTGATGTCTCCATGGTTGTTTAATTTGTTTATGGATGGGGTTGTTAGGGAGGTGAATGCAAGAGTTTTGGAAATAGGGGCAAGTATGAAGTCTGTTGGGGATGAGAGAGCTTCGGAAGTGAGTCAGTTGTTGTTCGCTGATGATACAGCGCTGATGGCTGATTCATGTGAGAAACTACAGAAGCTGGTGACTGAGTTTGGTAAGGTGTGTGAAAGAAGAAAGTTAAGATTAAATGTGAATAAGAGCAAGGTTATTAGGTACAGTAGGGTTGAGGGTCAAGTCAATTGGGAGGTAAGTTTCAATGGAGAAAAACTGGAGGAAGTAAAGTGTTTTAGATATCTGGGAGTGGATCTGGCAGCGGATGGCACCATGGAAGCGGAAGTGGATCATAGGGTGGGGGAGGGGGCGAAAATCCTGGGAGCCTTGAAGAATGTGTGGAAGTCGAGAACATTATCTCGGAAAGCAAAAATGGTATGTTTGAAGGAATAGTGGCTCCAAACATGTTGTATGGTTGCGAGGCGTGGGCTATGGATAGAGTTGTGCGCAGGAGGATGGATGTGCTGGAAATGAGATGTTTGAGGACAATGTGTGGTGTGAGGTGGTTTGATCGAGTAATTTGCGTAAGGGTAAGAGAGATGTGTGGAAATAAAAAGAGCGTGGTTGAGAGAGAAGAAGAGGGTGTTTTGAAATGGTTTGGGCACATGGAGAGAATGAGTGAGGAAAGATTGACCAAGCGGATATATGTGTCGGAGGTGGAGGGAACGAGGGGAAGTGGGAGACCAAATTGGAGGTGGAAAGATGGAGTGAAAAAGATTTTGTGTGATCGGGGCCTGACATGCAGGTGTGTGAAAGGAGGGCAAGGAATAGTGTGAATTGGCTCGATGTGGTATTCCGGGGTTGACGTGCTGTCAGTGGATTGAATCAGGGCATGTGAAGCGTCTGGGGTAAACCATGGAAAGCTGTGTAGGTATGTATATTTGCGTGTGTGGACGTATGTATATAAATGTGCATGGGGGTGGGTTGGGCCATTTCTTTCGTCTGTTTCCTTGCGCTACCTCGCAAACGAGGGAGACAACGAGAAAGAAAAAAAAAAAAAAAGAAAAAATATATATATATCCATATGAATATATATAAATATATATATATATATATATATATATATATATATATATATATATATATATATATATATATATATATATATATATATATATTTTTTTTTTCTTTGTCGCTGTCTCCCGCGTTTGCGAGGTAGCGTAAGGAAACAGACGAAAGAAATGGCCCAACCCACCCCCATACACATGTATATACATACGTCCACACACGCAAATATACATAACTACACAGCTTTCCATGGTTTACCCCAGACGCTTCACATGCCCTGATTCAATCCACTGACAGCACGTCAACCCCGGTATACCACATCGCTCCAATTCACTCTATTCCTTGCCCTCCTTTCACCCTCCTGCACGTTCAGGCCCCGATCACACATAATCTTTTTCACTACATCTTTCCACCTCCAATTTGGTCTCCCTCCTCTCCTCGTTCCCTCCACCTCCGACACATATATCCTCTTGGTCAATCTTTCCTCACTCATTCTCTCCATGTGACCAAACCATTTCAAAACACCCTCTTCTGCTCTCTCAACCACGCTCTTTTTATTTCCACACATCTCTCTTACCCTTACGTTACTTACTCGATCAAACCACCTCACACCACATATTGTCCTCAAACATCTCATTTCCAGCACATCCATCCTCCTGTGCAAAACTCTATCCATAGCCCACGCCTCGCAACCATACAACATTGTTGGAACCACTATTCCTTCAAACATACCCATTTTTGCTTTCCGAGATAATGTTCTCGACTTCCACACATTCTTCAAGTCTTACAGAGTTTTCGACCCCTTCCCCACCCTATGATCCACTTCCGCTTCCATGGTTCCATCCGCTGACAGATCCACTCCCAGATATCTAAAACACTTCACTTCCTCCAGTTTTTCTCTATTCAAACTCACCTCCCAATTGACTTGACCCTCAACCCTACTGTACCTAATAACCTTGCTCTTATTCACATTTACTCTTAACTTTCTTCTTTCACACACTTTACCAAACACAGTCACCAGCTTCTGCAGTTTCTCACATGAATCAGCCACCAGCGCTGTATCATCAGCGAACAACAACTGACTCACTTCCCAAGCTCTCTCATCCCCAACAGACTTCATACTTGCCCCTCTTTCCAAAACTCTTGCATTCACCTCCCTAACAACCCCATCCATAAACAAATTAAACAACCATGCAGACATCACACACCCCTGCCGCAAACCTACATTCACTGAGAACCAATCACTTTCCTCTCTTCCTACACGTACACATGCCTGACATCCTCGATAAAAACTTTTCACTGCTTCTAACAACTTGCCTCCCAGACCATATATTCTTAATACCTTCCACAGAGCATCCCTATCAACTCTATCATACGCCTTCTCCAGATCCATAAATGCTACATACAAATCCATTTGCTTTTCTAAGTATTTCTTACACACATTCTTCAAAGCAAACACCTGATCCACTCATCCTCTACCACTTCTGAAACCACACAGCTCTTCCCCAATCTAATGCTCTGTACATGCCTTCACACTCTCAATCAATACCCTCCCATATAATTTACCAGGAATACTCAACAAACTTATACCTCTGAAATTTGAGCACTCACTCTTATTCCCTTTGCCTTTTTACAATGGCAGTATGGACGTATGCATATACATGTGAATTGGGGTCCGTTGGGCCATTTCTTTCGTCTGTTTCCTTGCGCTACCTCGCAAACGCGGGAGACAGCGACAAAGCAAAAAAAAAAAAAAAAAAAAATATTTATATATTTTTTTTTTTATATATATGTATATATATATATATATATATATATATATATATATATATATACATATATATGTATATATATATATATATATATATATATATATATATATATATATATATATATATATATATATATATATATATATATGTATATATATATATATATATATATATATAAATATATATATATATATATATATATATATATATATATATATATATATATATATATATATATATATATATATATATATATATATATATATATATATATATATATATATATATATATATATATATATATATATATATATATATATATATATTATCTCGGAAAGCAAAAATGGGTATGTTTGAAGGAATAGTGGTTCCAATAATGTTGTATGGTTGCGAGGCGTGGGCTATGGATAGAGTTGTGCGCAGGAGGATAGATGTGCTGGAAATGAGATGTTTGAGGACAATGTGTGGTGTGAGGTGGTTTGATCGAGTGAGTAACGTAAGGGTAAGAGAGATGTGTGGAAATAAAAAGAGCGTGGTTGAGAGAGCAGAAGAGGGTGTTTTGAAGTGTTTTGGGCACATGGAGAGGATGAGTGAGGAAAGATTGACCAAGAGGATATATGTGTCGGAGGTGGAGGGAACAAGGAGAAGAGGGAGACCAAATTGGAGGTGGAAAGATGGAGTGAAAAAGATTTTGTGTGATCGGGGCCTGAACATGCAGGAGGGTGAAAGGAGGGCAAGGAATAGAGTGAATTGGAGCGGTGTGGTATACCGGGGTTGACGTGCTGTCAGTGGATTGAAGCAGGGCATGTGAAGCGTCTGGGGTAAACCATGGAAAGCTGTGTAGGTATGTATATTTGCGTGTGTGGACGTATGTATATACATGTGTATGGGGGGGGGGCATTTCTTTCGTCTGTTTCCTTGCGCTACCTCGGAAACGCGGGAGACAGCGACAAAGTATAATAAATAATATATAAATATATATATATCCCTGGGGATAGGGGATTAAGAGTACTTCCCACGTATTCCCTGCGTGTCGTAGAAGCCGACTAAAAGGGGAGGGAGCGGGGGGCTGGAAATCCTCCCCTCTCGTTTTTTTTTTAATTTTCCAAAAGAAGGAACAGAGAATTGGGCCAGGTGAGGGTATTCCCTCAAAGGCCCAGTCCTCTGTTCTTAACGCTACCTCGCTAATGCGGGAAATGGCGAATAGTTTGAAAGAAAGAAAGAAAAATTTATATATATGTATATATATATATATATATATATATATATATATATATATATATATATATATACATATATACATATATATATATATATATATATATATATATATATATATATATATATATATATATATATATATATATATATATATATATATATATATATATATATATATATATATATATATATATATATATATATATATATATATATATATATATATATATATATATATATATATATATATATATATATATATATATATATAGATATATATATATATATATATATATATATATCTGAAACTAACATCACTCAAACATCTCATTTCTAGCACATCCACCCTCCTGCGCACAACTCTATCCATAGCCTACGCCTCGTAACCATATAACATTGTTGGAACCACTATTCCTTCAAACATACCCATTTTTTCTTTCCAAGATAATGTTCTCGACTTCCACACATTCTTCAAGGCTCCCAGGATTTTCGCCCCCTCCCCCACCCCATGATTCACTTCCGCTTCCATGGTTCCATCCGCTGCCAGATCCACTCCCAGATATCTAAAAACTCTTTACTTCCTCCAGTTTTTCTCCATTCAAACTTAACTCCCAATTGACTTGACCCTCAACCCTACTGTACCTAATAACCTTGCTGTTATTCACATTTACTCTTAACTTTTTTCTTTCACACACTTTACCAAACTCAGTCACCAGCTTCTGCAGTTTCTCACATGAATCAGCCACAAGCGTTGTATCATCAGCGAACAACAGCTGACTCTCTTCCTAAGCTCTCTCATCCACAAAAGACTTCATACTTGCCCCTCTTTCCAAAACTCTTGCATTCACTTCCCTAACAACCCCATCCATAAACAAATCAAACCACCATGGAGACATCACACACCCCTGCCGCAAACCTACATTCACTGAGAACCAATCACTTTTCTTTCCTCCTACACGTACACATGCCTTACATCCTCGATAAAAACTTTTCACTGCTTCTAACAATTTGCCTCCCACACCATATATTCTTAATACCTTCCACAGAGTATCTCTATCAACTCTATCATATGCCTTCTCCAGATCCATAAATGTTACTTACAAATCTATGTGCTTTTCTAAGTATTTCTCACATACATTCTTCAAAGCAAACAACTTATCCACACATCCTCTATCACTTTTGAAACCACACTGCTCTTCCCCAATCTGATGCTCTGTACATGCCTTCACCCTCTCAATCAACACCCTCCCATATAATTTACCAGGAATACTCAAGAAACTTATACCTCTGTAATTTGAGCACTCACTCTTATCCCCTTTGCCTTTGTACAATGGCACTATGCACGCATTCCGCCAATCCTCAGGCACCTCACCATGAGTCATACATACATTAAATAACCTTACCAACCAGTCAACAATATAGTCACTCCCTTTTTTAATAATTTCCACTGCAATACCATCCAAACCTGCTGCCTTGCCGGCTTTCATCTTCCGCAAAGCTTTTACTACCTCTTCTCTGTTTACCAAATCATTTTCCCTAACCCTCTCACTTTGCAAACCACCTCGAGCAAAACACCATATATCTGCCACTCTATCATCAAACACACTTAACAAACTTTCAAAATACTCACTCCATCTCCTTCTCACATCACCACTACTTGTTATCACCTTCCCATTTGCGCACTTCACTGAAGTTCCCATTTGCTCCCTTGTCTTACGCACTGTAATTACCCCCTTCCAAAACATCTTTTTATTCTCCCTAAAATTTAATGATACTCTCTCACCCCAACTCTCATTTGCCCTCTTTTTCACCTCTTGTACCTTTCTCTTGACCTCCTGTCTCTCTTTTATACATCTCCCACTCAATTGCATTTTTTCCCTGCAAAAATCGTCGAAATGCTTCTCTCTTTTCTTTCACTAATAATCTTATTTCTTCATCCCACCACTCACTACCCTTTCTAACCAACCCACCTCCCACTCTTCTCATGCCACAAGCATCTTTTGCGCAATCCATCACTGATTCCCTAAATACATCCCATTCCTCCCCCACTCCCCTTACTTCCATTGTTCTCACCTTTTTCCATTCTGTACTCAGTCTCTCCTGGTACTTCCTCACACAAGTCTCCTTTCCAAGCTCACTTACTCTCACCCCCCTCTTCACCCCAACATTCACTCTTCTTGTCAAAAAACCCATACAAATCTTCACCTTAGCCTCCACAAGATAATGATCAGACGTCCCTCCAGTTGCACCTCTCAGCACATTAACATCCTAAAGTCTCTCTTTCGCGCGTCTGTCAATTAACACGTAATCCAATAATGCTCTCTGGCCATCTCTCCTACTTTCATACGTATACTTATGTATATCTCGCTTTTTAAACTAGGTATTCCCAATAACCGGTCCTTTTTCAGCACATAAATCTACAAGCTCTTCACCATTTCCATTTACAACACTGAATACCCCATGTATACCAATCATTCCCTCAACTGCCACATTTCTCACCTTTGCATTCAAATCACCCATCACTATAACCCCATTGTTAACTTTCTAAAATGGGACACAGAAGAACGAGTCACGCGGGGAGTGCTCATCCTCCTCGAAGGCTCAGACTGGGGTGTCTAAATGTGTGTGGATGTAAACAATATGTGAGAAAAGGAGAGATAGGTAGTATGTTTGAGGAAAGGAACCTGGATGTGAAACGAAGCTCAAGGGTAAAGGGGAAGAGTGGTTTGGGAATGTCTTGGGAGTAAAGTCAGGGGTGAGTGAGAGGACAAGAGCAAGGGAAGGAGTAGCACTACTCCTGAAACAGGAGTTGTGGGAGTATGTGATAGAATGTAAGAAAGTAAATTCTCGATTAATATGGGTAAAACTGAAAGTTGATGGAGAGAGAAGGGTGATTATTGATGTATATGCACCTGGGCATGAGAAGAAATATCATGAGAGGCAAGTGTATTGGGAGCAGCTGAATGAGTGTGTTCGTGGCTTTGATGCACGATACATATATATATATATATATATATATATATATATATATATATATATATATATATATATATATATATATATATATATATATATATATATATATATATATATATATATATATATATATATATATATATATATATATATATATATATATATATATATATATATATATATATATATATATATATATATATATATATATATATATATATATATATATATATATATATATATATATATATATATATATATATATATTAAATACTTTGTCGCTGTCTCCCGCGCTAACGAGGTAGCGAAAGGAAACAGACGAAAGAATGGCCCAACCCACCTACATACACATGCATGTACATACACGTCCAGACATGCACATATATAAAACTTTACATTTCAACATATACATATATATACATACACAGATATGTACTTATATACACATATACATACTCTATACTTGCTGCCTTCATTCATACCCGTCTCCACTCTTCTAAATTTGAAATAATAACCCTCTCCTCCGCATGCGCGCTAGGTAGCGCTAGGAAAACACAACAAAAGCCACATTCATTCTCAATCAGTCTCTAGCTGTCATGTATAATGCACCGAAACCACAGATTCCTTTCCACATCCAGGCCCCACATAATTTCCCATAGTTTGCCCCAGACGCTTCATATGCCCTCGTTCAATCAATTGACAGCCTTTCGAACCCGGTATACCACATCGTTCCAATTCACTCTATTCTTTGCATGCCTTTCACCATTCTGCATGTTCAGGCCCCTATCGCTCAGAATCTTTTTCACTCCGTCCTACCACCTCTAATATGGTTTCCCATTTCTCCTCGTTCCCTCTACCTCAGACATATATATATTCTGTCAATCTTTACTCACTCATTCTCTCCATGTGACCAAACCATTTCAAACACTCTTTTCTGCTCTCTCAACATACACTCTTTTTATTACCACACATCTCTCTTACCCTTTCATTACTTACTCCATCAAACCACATCACACCACATATTGTCCTCAAGCATCTCATTTCCAACACATTCACCCTCCTCCGCACAAATCTATCTATAGCCCATGCCTCGCCAACCGTATAACATTGTTGGAAACACTCTTCCTTCAAATATAACCATTTTTGCTTTCCCAGAAAATGTTCTCGCCTTCCACACATTTTTCAACGCTCCTAGAACTTTTGACTTCTCCCCCACTCTGTGACTCAATTCAGCTTCCATGGTTCCATCCCCTTCAAAATCCACTCACAGATATCTAAAACACTTCGCTTCATCCAGTTTTTCTACATTCAAACTCACCTCCCAATTGACCTGTCCCTCAACTCTACTGCACCTAATAACCTTGCTCTTACTCACATTCACTATTAGCTTTCTTATTTCACACAATATACCAAACTCAGTCACCAGCTTCTACAGTTTCTCACCCGAATGAGCCACCAGGGCTGTTTCATCAGCGAACAACAACTGACTCACTTCCGATGCATCTCATCCAATACACACTACATGCTTGCCCCTCTCTCCAAAACTCTTGCATTCACCTTCCTAACATCCCGATCCATAAACAGATCAAACAACCATGTAGACATCAAGCACCAATGCCGCAAACCGATATTCACTGAGAACCAATCACTTTCCTCTTTTCCTGCTCGTACAAATGCCGTACATCCTCTATAAAAACTTTTCATTGCCGCCAATAACTTACCTCCCACACCATATATTCTTAATTCATTGAACAGAGCATCTCCATCAACTCTATCATATGCCGTCTCCAGATCCATAAATAATACATATAAATCCATTTGCTTTTCTAAGTATTTATCACATACATTCTTCAAATCAAGCACCTTATCCACACATCATCTACCACTTCTGAAACCACACTGTTCTTCCCCAATCTAACGCTCTGTACATGCCTTCAACCTCTCAATCAATATCCACCCATATAGTTTCGCAGTAATACTCAACAAACTTATACTTCTGTAATTTAAGCACTCACCTTTATTCCCTTTGCCTTTGTACAATGGCTCTATGTATGCATTCCGCCAATCCTCAGGCACCTCACCATGAGTCGTACATACAATAAATATCGTTACCAACCAGTCAACAGCACAGTCACCCCTTTTTTGATAAATTCCACAGCAATACCATCCTAACCCGCTGCCTTGCCGGCTTCTATCTTATGGAAAGCTTTTACTATCTCCTCTCTGTTTAGCAAACCATTCTCCCTATCCAGCGAATCTTTAAAATACGCACTCCATCTACCTCTCACATCACCGCTACTTGTTGATAAATAAAATATATATATATATATATATATATATATATATATATATATATATATATATATATATATATATATATATATATATATATATATATATATATATATACATATATATATATATAATATAATAATATATATATATATATATATATATATATATATATATATATATATATATATATATATATATATATATTTATTTTGCTTTGTCGCTGTCTCCCGCGTTTGCGAGGTAGCGCAAGGAAACAGACGAAAGAAATGGCACAACCCACCCCCATACACAATGTACACACACACACGCCCACACACAAATATACATATATATATTGAGTGGGAGATGTATAAAAGAAAGAGACAGGAGGTCAAGAGAAAGGTGCAAGAGGTGAAAAAGAGGGCAAATGAGAGTTGGGGTGAGAGAGTATCATTATATTTTAGGGAGAATAAAAAGATGTTCTGAAGCGGGTAAATACAGTGCGTAAGAGAAAGGAGCAAATGGGAACTTCAGTGAAGGGCACAAATGGGGAGGTGATAACAAGTAGTGGGGATGTGAGAAGGAGGTGGAGTGAGTATTTTGAAGGTTTGTTGAGTGTGTTTGATGATAGAGTGGCAGATATAGGGTGTTTTGGTCAAGCTGGTTTGCGAAGTGAGGGGGTTAGGGAAAATGATTTGGTAAACAGAGAAGAGGTAGTAAAAGCTTTGCGGAAGATGAAAGCCGGCAAGGTAGCAGGTTTGTATGGTATTGCAGTGGAATTTACTAAAAAAGTGGGTGACTGTATTGTTGACTGGTTGGTAAGGTTATTTAATGTATGTATGACTAATGGTGAGGTGCCTGAGGATTGGCGGAATGCGTGCATAGTGCCATTGTACAAAGGCAAAGGGGATAAGAATGAGTGCTCAAATTACAGAGGTATAAGTTTGTTGAGTATTCCTGGTAAATTATATGAGAGGGTATTGACTGAGAGGGTGAAGGCATGTACAGAGCATCATATTGGGGAAGAGCAATGTGGTTTCAAAAGTGGTAGAGGATGTGTGGATAAGGTGTTTGCTTTGAAGAATGTATGTCAGTAATACTTAGAAAAGCACATGGATTTGTATGTAACATTTATGGATCTGGAGAAGGCATATGATAGAGTTGATAGAGATGCTCTGTAGAAGATATTAAGAATATATTGTGTGGGAGGCAAGTTGTTAGAAGTAGTGAAAAGTTTTTATCGAGGATGTAAGGCATGTGTACGTGTAGGAGGAGAGAAAAGTGACTGGTTCTCAGTGAATGTAGGTTTGCGGCACGGGTGTGTGATGTCTCCATGGTGGTTTGATTTGTTTATGGATGGGGTTGTTAGGGAGGTGAATGCAAGAGTTTTGGAAAGAGGGGCAAGTATGAAGTCTGTTCTGGATGAGAGAGCTTGGGAAGTGAGTCAGCTGTTGTTCACTGATGATACAACGCTAGTGGCTGATTTATGTGAGAAACTGCAGAAGCTGGTGACTGAGTTTGGTAAAGTGTGTGAAAGAAGAAAGTTAAGAGTAAATGTGAATAACAGCAAGGTTATTCGGTACAGTAGGGTTGAGGGTCAAGTCAATTGGGAGGTAAGTTTAAATGGAGAAAAACTGGAGGAAGTAAAGAGTTTTTAGGTATCTGGGAGTGGATATGGCAGCGGATGGAACCATGGAAGCGGAAGTGAATCATGGGGTGGGGGAGGGGGCGAAAATCCTGGGAGCCTCGAAGAATGTGTGGAAGTCGAGAACATTATCTCGGAAAGCAAAAATGTGTATGTTTGAAGGAATAGTGGTTCCAACAATGTTATATGGTTACGAGGCGTGGGCTATGGATAGAGTTGTGCGCAGGAGGGTGGATGTGCTAGAAATGAGATGTTTGAGGACAATGTGTGGTGTGAGGTGGTTTGATCGAGTAAATAATGTAAGGGTAAGACAGATGTGAGGAAATAAAAAGAGCGTGGTTGAGAGATAAGAGAGGGTGTTTTCAAATGGTTTGTGCACATGGAGAGAATGAGTGAGGAAGGATTGACCAAGAGGATATATGTGTCGGAGTTGGAGGGAACGAGGAGAAGTGGAAGACCAAATTGGAGGTGCAAAGATGGAGTGAAAAAGATATTGTGTGATCGGGCATGAACATGCAGGAGGGTGAAAGGCGGGCAAGGAATAGAGTGAATTAGATCGATGTGATATACCGGGGTTGACGAGTTGTCAGTGGATTGAATCAGTTCATGTGAAGCGTCTGGGGTAAACCATGGAAAGTTGTGTGGGGCCTGGATGTGGAAAGGGAGCTGTGGTTTCGGGCATTATTGCCTGACAGCTGGAGACTGAGTGTGAACGAATGGGGCCTTTGTTGTCTTTTCCTAGTGCTACCTCGCACACATGAGTGGCGAGGGGGATGGTATTCCATGGGTGGCGAGGTGGCGGTGGAAATGAATAGGGACAGACAGTGTGAATTGTGTGCATGGGTATATATATATGTGTCTGTGTGTGTATATATATGTGTACATTGAGACGTATAGATATGTATATTGTTCTCCATTGTTCTCACCTTTTTCCATTCTGTACTCAGTCTCACCTGGTACTTCCTCACACAAGTCTCCTTTCCAAGCTCACTTAGTCTCACCCCCCTCTTCACCCCAACATTCACTCTTCTCTTCTAAAAACCCATACAAATCTTCACCTTACCCTCCACAAGATAATGATCAGACATCCCTCCAGTTGCACCTCTCAGCACATTAACATCCAAAAGTCTCTCTTTCGCGGGCCTGTCAATTAATACGTAATCCAATAATGATCTCTGGCCATCTCTCCTACTTACATACGTATACTTATGTATATCTCGCTTTTTAAACTAGGTATTCTCAATCACCAGTCCTTTTTCAGCACATAAATCTACAAGCTCTTCACCATTTCCATTTACAACACTGAACACCCCATGTATACCAATCATTCCGTCAACTGCCACATTACTGACCTTTGCATTGAAATCACCCATCACTATAACCCCATTTTTAACTTTCTAAAAGGGGAAACAGAAGAAGGAGTCACGCGGGGAGTGCTCATCCTCCTCGAAGGCTCAGACTGGGGTGTCTAAATGTGTGTGGATGTAACCAAGATGTGAAAAAAGGAGAGATAGGTAGTATGTTTGAGGAAAGAAACCTAGATGGTTTGGCGCTAAGTGAAACGGAGCTCAAGGGTAAAGGGGAAGAGTGGTTTGGGAATGTCTTGGGAGTAAAGTCAGTGGTGAGTGAGAGGACAAGAGCAAGGGAAGGAGTAGCACTACTCCTGAAACAGGAGTTGTGGGAGTATGTGATAGAATGTAAGAAAGTAAATTCTCGATTAATATGGGTAAAACTGAAAGTTGATGGAGAGAGAAGGGTGATTATTGGTGCATATGCACCCGGGCATGAGAAGAAAGTTCATGAGAGGCAAGTGTTTTGGGAGCAGCTGAATGAGTGTGTTAGTGGTTTTGATGTACGATACACACACACACACATATATATATATATATATATATATATATATATATATATATATATATATATATATATATATATATATATATATATATATATATATATATATATATATATATATATATATATATGTATGTATATTTGTATTAAATACTTTGTCGGTGTCTCCCGCGTTAACGAGATAGCGAAAGGAAACAGACGAGAGAATGGCCCAACCCACCTACATACACATGCATATACATACACGTCCAGACATGCACATATATTAAACTTTACATTTCAACATATACATATATATACATACACAGATATGTACGTATATACACATATACATAATCTATACTTGCTGCCTTCATTCATACCCGTCGCCACTCTTCTAAATTTGAAATGACAACCCTCTCCTCCGCATGCGCGCTAGGTAGCGCTAGGAAAACACAACAAAAGCCACATTCTCAATCAGTCTCTAGCTGTCATGTATAATGCACCGAAACCAAAGATTCCTTTCCACACCCAGGCCCCACATAATTTCCCATGGTTTGCCCCAAACGCTTCATATGCCCTCGTTCAATCTATTGACAGCCTTTCGAACCCGGTATACCACATCGTCCCAATTAACTCTATTCTTTGCATGCCTTTCACCATTCTGCATGTTCAGGCCCCGATCGCTCAGAATCTTTTTCACTCCGTCCTACCACCTCTAATTTGGTCTCCCATTTCTCCTCGTTCCCCCTACCTCAAACATATATGTATTCTGTCAATCTTTACTCACTCATTCTCTCCATGTGACCAAACCATTTCAAACACTCTTTTCTGCTCTCTCAACATACACTCTTTTTATTACCACACATCTCTCTTACCCTTTCATTACTTACTCCATCAAACCACCTCACACCACATATTGTCCTCAAGCATCTCATTTCCAACACATTCACCCTCCTCCGCACAAATCTATCTATAGCTCATGCCTCGCCAACCGTATAACATTGTTGGAAACACTCTTCCTTCAAATATAACCATTTTTGCTTTCCCAGAAAATGTTCTCGCCTTCCACACATTTTTCAACGCTCCTAGAACTTTTGACTTCTCCCCCACTCTGTGACTCAATTCAGCTTCCATGGTTCCATCCCCTTCAAAATCCACTCACAGATATCTAAAACACTTCGCTTCATCCAGTTTTTCTACATTCAAACTCTCCTCCCAATTGACCTGTCCCTCAACTCTACTGCACCTAATAACCTTGCTCTTACTCACATTCACTATTAGCTTTCTTATTTCACACAATATACCAAACTCAGTCACCAGCTTCTACAGTTTCTCACCCGAATGAGCCACCAGGGCTGTTTCATCAGCGAACAACAACTGACTCACTTCCGATGCCATCTCATCCAATACACACTACATGCTTGCCCCTCTCTCCAAAACTCTTGCATTCACCTTCCTAACATCCCGATCCATAAACAAATCAAACAACCATGTAGACATCAAGCACCAATGCCGCAAACCGATATTCACTGAGAACCAATCACTTTCCTCTTTTCCTGCTCGTACAAATGCCGTACATCCTCGATAAAAACTTTTCATTGCCTCCAACAACTTACCTCCCACACCATATATTCTTAATTCATCAACAGAGCATCTTTATCAACTCTATCATATGCCGTCTCCAGATCCATAAATGCTACATACAAATCCATTTGCTTTTCTAAGTATTTATCACATACATTCTTCAAATCAAACACCTTATCAACACATCATCTACCACTTCTGAAACCACACTGTTCTTCCCCAATCTAACGCTCTGTACATGCCTTCAACCTCTCAATCAATATCCACCCATATAGTTTCGCAGTAATACTCAACAAACTTATACTTCTGTAATTTAAGCACTCACCTTTATTCCCTTTGCCTTTGTACATGGCTCTATGTATGCATTCCGCCAATCCTCAGGCACCTCACCATGAGTCGTACATACAATAAATATCGTTACCAACCAGTCAACAGCACAGTCACCCCTTTTTTGATAAATTCCACAGCAATACCATCCTAACCCGCTGCCTTGCCCGGCTTCCATCTTCCGGAAAGCTTTTACTGTGTTTAGCAAACCATTCTCCCTATCCAGCAAATCTTTAAAATACTCACTCCATCTACCTCTCACATCACCGCTACTTGTTATCACCTCCCCATTAGTCCTCTTTACTGATGTTCCCATCTGTTCTCTTGTACTAAGCACTTTACATACCTCCTTCCGAAACATGTATTTATTTTCACTAAGATTTAATGATACTCTCACCCCAACTCTCATTTTCCATATTTTCCACCTCTTGCACCTTTCTCTTTACCTCATGCCTCTTTCTTTTATAAATCTCCCAGTCATTTGCATTATTTCCCTGCAAAAACCGTCCAAATGCCTCTCTCTACTCTTTCACTAATAATCTTATTTCTTCATCCCACCACTCACTACCCTTTCTAATCTGCCCACCTCCCACGCTTCTCATCCCACAAGCATATTTTGAGCAAGCCATCACTGCTTCCCTAAATACATCCCATTCCTCTTCCACTCTCCTAAAGACCTTTACACTCACCTTTTTTCCATTCTGCAATCAGTCTCTCCTAGTATTTCCTCACACAAATCTCCTTCCCCAACTCACTTAATCTCACCATTCTCTTCACCCCAGCATTCTCCCTTCTTTTCTGAAAACCTCTACAAATCTTCACCTTCACCTCTTCAAGATAATGATCAGACATCCCTCCAGTTGCTTCTCTCAGCACATTAACATCCAAAAATCTCTTTCACGTCCCTATCAATTAACACGTAATCCGATAACGCTCTCTTGCCATCTATCCTACTTACATACGTATACTTATGCATATCTTTCTTTTTAAATCAGGTATTCTGAATCACCATTCCTTTTTGAGCACGAAAATCTACAAGCTCTTCACCATTTCCATTTACAACACTGAACACCCCATGTACACAAATCATTCCCTCAACTACGAAATTACTCACTTTGCATTCCAATCACCCATCACTATGATTCAGACTCGTGCATCAAAACTACTAACACACTCACTCAGGTGCTCCTAAAACACTTGCCTCTCATGACCTTTCTTCTCAACCCAGGTGCATAGGCACCAATAATCACCCATCTTTCTCCGCCAACTTTCAGTTTTACCGAATTCAATCTAGAGTTTACTTTCCTACACTCCATCACATACTCCCACCCTCCTGTTTCAGGAGTAGTGCTACTCCTTCCCTTGCTCTTGTCCTCTTTCTAACCCCTGACTTTACTTACTAAACATTCCAAACCAATCTTCCACATTAGCCTTGAACTTCGTTTCACTAAGAGCCAAAACATCCTGGTTCCTTTCCTCAAACATACTACATTTCTGTCCTTTTTTCGATTTTTCGTTACATCAACACACATTTAGACACCACAATATGAGCCTTTGAGGAGGATGAGCACTCCCCGCGTGACTCCATCTGTTTCCACTTTATAATGTTAAAATACAATGATGGGAGCGTCTCTAGCCCCACACTCCCGTCCCCTTTTGTTGCTTTGTATAACACGTGAGGAATATATATATATATATATATATATATATATATATATATATATATATATATATATATATATATATATATATATATATATATATATATATATATATATATATATATATATATATATATATATATATATATATTATATATATATATATATATATATATATATATATATATATATATATATATATATATATATATATATATATATATATATATATATATATATATATATATATATATATATATATATATATATATATATATATATATATATATATATATATATATATATATATATATATATATATATATATATATATATATATATATATATATATATATATATATATATATATATATATTATGTGACATTCATTTTTTTCATTCATTTCAAGCTAAAAGTTTGTTTTCTAAATTGTTTCTTACATTTTTCATATGTATATATATGTATGTGTGTGTGTGTGTGTGTATGTGCGTATGTCTGTGTATGTATGTGTGTGTGTATATGTATATATATATGTATATTATCCCTGGGGATAGGGGTGAAAGAATACTTCCCACGTATTCCTCGCGTGTCGTAGAAAGCGACTAGAGGGGACGGGATCGGGGGGCCGGAAATCCTCCCCTCCTTGTATTAACTTTCTAAAATGGGAAACAGAAGAAGGAGTCACGCGGGGAGTGCTCAGCCTCCTCGAAGGCTCAGAGTGGGGTGCCTAAATGTGTGTGGATGTAACCAAGATGTGAAAAAAGGAGAGATAGGTAGTATGTTTGAGGAAAGGAACCTGGATGTTTTGGCTCTGAGTGAAACGAAGCTCAAGGGTAAAGGGGAAGAGTGGTTTGGAAATGTCTGGGGAGTGAAGTCAGGGGTTAGTGAGAGGACAAGAGCAAGGGAAGGAGTAGCAATACTCCTGAAACAGGAGTTGTGGGAGTATGTGATAGAATGTAAGAAAGTAAATTCTCGATTAATATGGGTAAAATTGAAAGTTGATGGAGAGAGGTGGGTGATTATTGGTGCATATGCACCTGGGCATGAGAAGAGAGATCATGAGAGGCAAGTGTTTTGGGAGCAGCTGAATGAGTGTGTTAGCGGTTTTGATGCACGAGACCGGGTTATAGTGATGGGTGATTTGAATGCAAAGGTGAGTAATGTGGCAGTTGAGGGAATAATTGGTATGCATGGGGTGTTCAGTGTTGTAAATGGAAATGGTGAAGAGCTTGTAGATTTATGTGCTGAAAAAGGACTGATGATTGGGAATACCTGGTTCAAAAAGCGAGATATACATAAGTATACTTATTTAAGTAGGAGAGATGGCCAGAGAGCGTTATTGGATTACGTGTTAATTGACAGGCTTGCGAAAGAGAGACTTTTGGATGTTAATGTGCTGAGAGGTGCAACTGGAGGGATGTCTGATCATTATCTTGTGGAGGCTAAGGTGAAGATTAGTATGGGTTTTCAGAAAAGAGGAGTGAATGTTGGGGTGAAGAAGGTGGTGAGAGTAAGTGAGCTTGGGAAGGAGACCTGTGTGGGGAAGTACCAGGAGAGACTGTGTACAGAATGGAAAAAGGTGAGAACAATGGAAGTAAGGGGAGTGGGGGAGGAATGGGATGTATTTAGGGAATCAGTGATGGATTGCGCAAAAGATGCTTGTGGCATGAGAAGAGTGGGAGGTGGGCTGTTTAGAAAGGGTAGTGAGTGGTGGGATGAAGAAGTAAGAGTATTAGTGAAAGAGAAGAGAGAGGCATTTGGACGATTTTTGCAGGGAAAAAATGCAATTGAGTGGGAGAAGTATAAAAGAAAGAGACAGGAGGTCAAGAGAAAGGTGCAAGAGGTGAAAAAAAGGGCAAATGAGAGTTGGGGTGAGAGACTATCAGTAAATTTTAGGGAGAATAAAAAGATGTTCTGGAAGGAGGTAAATAGGGTGCGTAAGACAAGGGAGCAAATGGGAACTTCAGTGAAGGGCGTAAATGGGGAGGTGATAACAAGTAGTGGTGATGTGAGAAGGAGATGGAATGAGTATTTTGAAGGTTTGTTGAATGTGTCTGATGACAGAGTGGCAGATATAGGGTGTTTGGGTCGAGGTGGTGTGCAAAGTGAGAGGGTTAGGGAAAATGATTTGGTAAACAGAGAATAGGTAGTAAAAGCTTTGCGGAAGATGAAAGCCGGCAAGGCAGCAGGTTTGGATGGTATTGCAGTGGAATTTATTAAAAAAGGGGGTGACTGTATTGTTGACTGGTTGGTAAGGTTATTTAATGTATGTATGACTCATGGTGAGGTGCCTGAGGATTGGCGGAATGCGTGCATAGTGCCATTGTACAAAGGCAAAGGGGATAAGAGTGAGTGCTCAAATTACAGAGGTATAAGTTTGTTGAGTATTCCTGGTAAATTATATGGGAGGGTGTTGATTGAGAGGGTGAAGGCATGTACAGAGCATCAGATTGGGGAAGAGCGGTGCGGTTTCAGAAGTGGTAGAGGATGTGTGGATCAGGTGTTTGCTTTGAAGAATGTATGTGAGAAATACTTAGAAAAGCAAAGGGATTTGTATGTAGCATTTATGGATCTGGAGAAGGCATATGATAGAGTTGATAGAGATGCTCTGTGGAAGGTATTAAGAATATATGGTGTGGGAGGCAAGTTGTTAGAAGCAGTGAAAAGTTTTTATCGAGGATGTAAGGCATGTGTACGTGTAGGAAGAGAGGAAAGTGATTGGTTCTCAGTGAATGTAGGTTTGCGGCAGGGGTGTGTGATGTCTCCATGGTTGTTTAATTTGTTTGTGGATGGGGTTGTTAGGGAGGTAAATGCAAGAGTCCTGGAAAGAGGGGCAAGTATGAAGTCTGTTGGGGATGAGAGAGCTTGGGAAGTGAGTCAGTTGTTGTTCGCTGATGATACAGCGCTGGTGGCTGATTCATGTGAGAAACTGCAGAAGCTGGTGACTGAGTTTGGTAAAGTGTGTGGAAGAAGAAAGTTAAGAGTAAATGTGAATAAGAGCAAGGTTATTAGGTACAGTAGGGTTGAGGGTCAAGTCAATTGGGAGGTGAGTTTGAATGGAGAAGAACTGGAGGAAGTGAAGTGTTTTAGATATCTGGGAGTGGATCTGTCAGCGGATGGAACCATGGAAGCGGAAGTGGATCATAGGGTGGGGGAGGGGGCGAAAATTTTGGGAGCCTTGAAAAATTTGTGGAAGTCGAGAACATTATCTCGGAAAGCAAAAATGGGTATGTTTGAAGGAATAGTGGTTCCAACAATGTTGTATGGTTGCGAGGCGTGGGCTATGGATAGAGTTGTGCGCAGGAGGATGGACGTGCTGGAAATGAGATGTTTGAGGACAATGTGTGGTGTGAGGTGGTTTGATCGAGTAAGTAACGTTAGGGTAAGAGAGATGTGTGGAAATAAAAAGAGCGTGGTTGAGAGAGCAGAAGAGGGTGTTTTGAAATGGTTTGGGCACATTGAGAGAATGAGTGAGGAAAGATTGACCAAGAGGATATATGTGTCGGAGGTGGAGGGAACGAGGAGAAGAGGGAGACCAAATTGGAGGTGGAAAGATGTAGTGAAAAAGATTTTGTGTGATCGGGGCCTGAACATGCAGGAGGGTGAAAGGAGGGCAAGGAATAGAGTGAATTGGAGCGATGTGGTATACAGGGGTTGACGTGCTGTCAGTGGATTGAATCAAGGCATGTGAAGCGTCTGGGGTAAACCACGGAAAGCTGTGTAGGTATGTATGTTTGCGTGTGTGGACGTGTGTATGTACATGTGTATGGGGGGGGGTTGGGCCATTTCTTTTGTCTGTGTCCTTGCGCTACCTCGCAAACGCGGGACACAGCGATAAAGTAAAAAAAAAAAAAAAAATATATATATATATATATATATATATATATATATATATATATATATATATATATATATATATATATATATATATATATTATCCCTGGGGATAGGGGATTAAGAAAACTTCCCACGTATTCCCTGCGTGTCGTAGAAGGCGACTAAAAGGGGAGGGAGCGGGGGGCTGGAAATCCTCCCCTTTCTTTTTTTTTTTTTTTTTTTTTTTTTTTCCAAAAGAAGGAACAGAGAATTGGGCCAGGTGAGGGTATTCCCTCAAAGGCCCAGTCCTCTGTTCTTAATGCTACCTAGCTAACGCGGGAAATGGCGAATAGTTTAAAAGAAAGAAATATATATATATATATATATATATATATATATATATATATATATATATATATATATATATATATATATATATATATATATATATATATATATATTTATATATATATATATATATGTATATATATATATATATATATATATATATATATATATATATATATATATATATATATATATATATATATATATATATATATATATATATATATATATATATATATATATATATATATATATATATATATGTATATATATATATATATATATATATATATATATATATATATATATATATATATATATATATATATATATATATATATATATATATATATATATATATATATATATATATATATATATATATATATATATATATATATTTGTATGTATGTAGAATTTATGGATCTGGAGAAGGCATATGATAGAGTTGATAGAGATGCTCTGTGGAAGGTATTAAGAATATATGGTGTGGGAGGAAAGTTGTTAGAAGCAGTGAAAAGTTTTTATCGAGGATGTAAGGCATGTGTACGTGTAGGAAGAGAGGAAAGTGATTGGTTCTCAGTGAATGTAGGTTTGCGGCAGGGGTGTGAAGGTGAAGATTTGTATGGGTTTTCAGAAAAGAAGAGTGAATGTTGGGGTGAAGAGGGTGGTGAGAGTAAGTGAGCTTGGGAAGAGACCTGTGTGAGGAAGTACCAGGAGAGACTGAGTACAGAATGGAAAAAGGTGAGAACAATGGAAGTAAGGGGAGTGGGAGAGGAATGGGATGTATTTAGGGAATCAGTGATGGATTGCGCAAAAGATGCTTGTGGCATGAGAAGAGTGGGAGGTGGGTTGATTAGAAAGGGTAGTGAGTGGTGGGATGAAGAAGTAAGAGTATTAGTGAAAGAGAAGAGAGAGGCATTTCGATGATTTTTGCAGGGAAAAAATGCAATTGAGTGGGAGATGTATAAAAGAAAGAGACAGGAGGTCAAGAGAAAGGTGAAAGAGGTGAAAAAAAGGGCAAATGAGAGTTGGGGTGAGAGAGTATCATTAAATTTTAGGGAGAATAAAAAGATGTTCTGGAAGGAGGTAAATAAAGTGCGTAAGACAAGTGAGCAAATGGGAACTTCAGTGAAGGGCGCAAATGTGGAGGTGATAACAAGTAGTGGTGATGTGAGAAGGAGATGGAGTGAGTATTTTGAAGGTTTGTTGAATGTGTTTGATGATAGAGTGGCAGATATAGGGTGTTTTGGTCGAGGTGGTGTGCAAAGTGAGAGGGTTAGGGAAAATGATTTGGTAAACAGAGAAGAGGTAGTGAAAGCTTTGCGGAAGATGAAAGCCGGCAAGGCAGCAGGTTTGGATGGTATTGCAGTGGAATTTATTAAAAAAGGGGGTGACTGTATTGTTGACTGGTTGGTAAGGTTATTTAATGTATGTATGACTCATGGTGAGGTGCCTGAGGATTGGTGGAATGCGTGCATAGTGCCATTGTACAAAGGCAAACGGGATAAGAGTGAGTGCTCAAATTACAGAGGTATAAGTTTGTTGAGTATTCCTGGTAAATTATATGGGAGGGTATTGATTGAGAGGGTGAAGGCATGTACAGAGCATCAGATTGGGGAAGAGCAGTGTGTTTTCAGAAGTGGTAGAGGATGTGTGGATCAGGTGTTTGCTTTGAAGAATGTATATGAGAAATACTTAGAAAAGCAAATGGATTTGTATGTAGCATTTATGGATCTGGAGAAGGCATATGATAGAGTTGATAGAGATGCTCTGTGGAAGGTATTAAGAATATATGGTGTGGGAGGAAAGTTGTTAGAAGAAGTGAAAAGTTTTTATCGAGGATGTAAGGCATGTGTAAGTGTAGGAAGAGAGGAAAGTGATTGGTTCTCATGGAATGTAGGTCTGCGGCAGGGGTGTGTGATGTCTCCATGGTTGTTTAATATGTTTGTGGATGGGGTTGTTAGGGAGGTAAATGCAAGAGTTTTGGAAAGAGGGGCAAGTATGAAGTCTGTTGGGGATGAGAGAGCTTGGGAAGTGAGTCAGTTGTTGTTCGCTGATGATACAGCGCTGGTGGCTGATTCATGTGAGAAACTGCAGAAGCTGGTGACTGAGTTTGGTAAAGTGTGTGGAAGAAGAAAGTTAAGAGTAAATGTGAATAAGAGCAAGGTTATTAGGTACAGTAGGGTTGAGGGTCAAGTCAATTGGGAGGTGAGTTTGAATGGAGAAAAACTGGAGGAAGTGAAGTGTTTTAGATATCTGGGAGTGGATCTGGCAGCGGATGGAACCATGGAAGCGGAAGTGGATCATAGGGTGGGGGAGGGGGCGAAAAATCTGGGGGCCTTGAAGAATGTGTGGAAGTCGAGAACATTATCTCGGAAAGCAAAAATGGGTATGTTTGAAGGAATAGTGGTTCCAACAATGTTGTATGGTTGCGAGGCGTGGGCTATGGATAGAGTAGTGCGCAGGAGGATGGATGTGCTGGAAATGAGATGTTTGAGGACAATGTGTGGTGTGAGGTGGTTTGATCGAGTGAGTAACGTAAGGGTAAGAGAGATGTGTGGAAATAAAAAGAGCGTGGTTGAGAGAGCAGAAGAGGGTGTTTTGAAGTGGTTTGGGCACATGGAGAGAATGAGTGAGGAAAGATTGACCAAGAGGATATATGTGTCGGAGGTGGAGG
The DNA here is from genome assembly GCF_036320965.1 of Panulirus ornatus. Classification (NCBI taxonomy): domain Eukaryota; kingdom Metazoa; phylum Arthropoda; class Malacostraca; order Decapoda; family Palinuridae; genus Panulirus; species Panulirus ornatus. The sequence continues at coordinate 36,967,351 of NC_092228.1, read as the reverse complement.
GAAATAGGAGAAGAGGGAGACCAAATTGGAGGTGGAAAGATGGAGTGAAAAAGATTTTGTGTGATCGGGGCCTGAACATGCAGGAGGGTGAAAGGAGGGAGAGGAATAGAGTGAATTGGAGCGATGTGGTATACCGGGGTTGACGTGCTGTCAGTGGATTGAATCAAGGCATATGAAGCGTCTGGGGTAAACCATGGAAAGCTGTGTAGGTGTGTATATTTGCGTGTGTGGACGTATGTGTATACATGTGTATGGGGGGGGGGGTTGGGCCATTTCTTTCGTCTGTTTCCTTGCGCTACCTCGCAAACGCGGGAGACAGCGACAAAGTATAATAAAAAAAAATAAAATATATATATATATATATATATATATATATATATATATATATATATATATATATATATATATATATATATATATATATGTATATATATATATATATATATATATATATATATATATATATATATATATATATATATATATATATATATATATATATATATATATATATATATATATATATATATATATATATATATATATATATATTTTTTTTTTTTCTTTTTTTTTTCATACTATTCGCCATTTCCCGCGATAGCGAGGTAGCGTTAAGAACAGAGGACTGGGCCTTTTTTGGAATATCCTCACCTGGCCCCCTCTGTTCCTTCTTTTGGAAATTTAAAAAAAAAAAAAAAGAGAGAGGGGATGAATTCCACCCCCCGCTCCCTCCCCTTTTAGTCGCCTTCTACGACACGCAGAGAATACGTGGGATATATTCTTAATCCCCTATCCCCAGGGATAATATATATATATATATATATATATATATATATATATATATATATTTATGGGAAACAGAAGAAGGAGTCACGCGGGGAGTGCTCATCCTCCTCAAACGCTCAGAGTGGGGTGCCTAAATGTGTGTGGATGTAACCAAGATGTGAGAAAAGGAGAGATAGGTAGTATGTTTGAGGAAAGGAACCTGGATGTTTTGGCTCTGAGTGAAACGAAGCTCAAGGGTAAAGGGGAAGAGTGGTTTGGGAAAGTCTGGGGGGTAAAGTTAGGGGTTAGTGAGAGGACAAGAGCAAGGGAAGGAGTAGCAATACTCCTGAAACAGGAGTTGTGGGAGTATATGATAGAATGTAAGAAAGTAAATTCTCGATTAATATGGGTAAAACTGAAAGTTGATGGAGAGAGGTGGGTGATTATTGGTGCATATGCACCTGGGCATGAGAAGAAAGATCATGAGAGGCAAGTGTTTTGGGAGCAGCTGAATGAGTGTGTTAGTGGTTTTGATGCATGAGTCCGGGTTATAGTGATGGGTGATTTGAATGCAAAGGTGAGTAATGTGGCAGTTGAGGGAATAATTGGTATACATGGGGTGTTCAGTGTTGTAAATGGAAATGGTGAAGAGCTTGTAGATTTATGTGCTGAAAAAGGACTGATGATTGGGAATACCTGGTTTAAAAAGAGAGATATACATAAGTATACTTATGTAAGTAGGAGAGATGGCCAGAGAGCGTTATTGGATTACGTGTTAATTGACAGGCGTGCGAAAGAGAGACTTTTGGATGTTAATGTGCTGAGAGGTGCAACTGGAGGGATGTCTGATCATTATCTTGTGGAGGCTAAGGTGAAGATTTGTATGGGTTTTCAGAAAAGAAGAGTGAATGTTGGGGTGAAGAGTGTGGTGAGAGTAAGTGAGCTTGGGAAGGAGACCTGTGTGAGGAAGTACCAGGAGAGACTGAGTACAGAATGGAAAAAGGTGAGAACAATGGAAGTAAGGGGAGTGGGGGAGGAATGGAATGTATTTAGGGAATCAGTGATGGATTGCGCAAAAGATGCTTGTCGCATGAGAAGAGTGGGAGGTGGGTTGATTAGAAAGGGTAGTGAGTGGTGGGATGAAGAAGTAAGAGTATTAGTGAAAGAGAAGAGAGAGGCATTTCGACGATTTTTGCAGGGAAAAAATGCAATTGAGTGGGAGATGTATAAAAGAAAGAGACAGGAGGTCAAGAGAAAGGTGCAAGAGGTGAAAAAAAGGGCAAATGAGAGTTGGAGTGAGAGAGTATCATTAAATTTTAGAGAGAATAAAAAGATGTTCTGGAAGGAGGTAAATAAATTGCGTAAGACAAGGGAGCAAATGGGAACTTCAGTGAAGGGCGCAAATGGGGAAGTGATAACAAGTAGTGGTGATGTGAGAAGGAGATGGAGTGAGTATTTTGAAGGTTTGTTGAATGTGTTTGATGATAGAGTGGCAGATATAGGGTGTTTTGGTCGAGGTGGTGTGCAAAGTGAGAGGGTTAGGGAAAATGATTTGGTAAACAGAGAAGAGGTAGTGAAAGCTTTGCGGAAGATGAAAGCCGGCAAGGCAGCAGGTTTGGATGGTATTGCAGTGGAATTTATTAAAAAAGGGGGTGACTGTATTGTTGACTGGTTGGTAAGGTTATTTAATGTATGTATGACTCATGGTGAGGTGCCTGAGGATTGGCGGAATGCGTGCATAGTGCCATTGTACAAAGGCAAAGGGGATAAGAGTGAGTGCTCAAATTACAGAGGTATAAGTTTGTTGAGTATTCCTGGTAAATTATATGGGAGGGTATTGATTGAGAGGGTGAAGGCATGTACAGAGCATCAGATTGGGGAAGAGCAGTGTGTTTTCAGAAGTGGTAGAGGATGTGTGGATCAGGTGTTTGCTTTGAAGAATGTATGTGAGAAATACTTAGAAAAGCAAATGGATTTGTATGTAGCATTTATGGATCTGGAGAAGGCATATGATAGAGTTGATAGAGATGCTCTGTGGAAGGTATTAAGAATATATGGTGTGGGAGGAAAGTTGTTAGAAGCAGTGAAAAGTTTTTATCGAGGATGTAAGGCATGTGTACGTGTAGGAAGAGAGGAAAGTGATTGGTTCTCAGTGAATGTAGGTCTGCGGCAGGGGTGTGTGATGTCTCCATGGTTGTTTAATTTGTTTATGGATGGGGTTGTTAGGGAGGTAAATGCAAGAGTTTTGGAAAGAGGGGCAAGTATGAAGTCTGTTGGGGATGAGAGAGCTTGGGAAGTGAGTCAGTTGTTGTTCGCTAATGATACAGCGCTGGTGGCTGATTCATGTGAGAAACTGCAGAAGCTGGTGACTGAGTTTGGTAAAGTGTGTGAAAGAAGAAAGTTAAGAGTAAATGTGAATAAGAGCAAGGTTATTAGGTACAGTAGGGTTGAGGCTCAAGTCAATTGGGAGGTGAGTTTAAATGGAGAAAAACTGGAGGAAGTGAAGTGTTTTAGATATCTGGGAGTGGATCTGGCAGCGGATGGAACCATGGAAGCGGAAGTGGATCATAGGGTGGGGGAGGGGGCGAAAATTCTGGGGGCCTTGAAGAATGTGTGGAAGTCGAGAACATTATCTCGGAAAGCAAAAATGGGTATGTTTGAAGGAATAGTGGTTCCAACAATGTTGTATGGTTGCGAGGCGTGGGCTATGGATAGAGTAGTGCGCAGGAGGATGGATGTGCTGGAAATGAGATGTTTGAGGATAATGTGTGGTGTGAGGTGGTTTGATCGAGTGAGTAACGTAAGGGTAAGAGAGATGTGTGGAAATAAAAAGAGCGTGGTTGAGAGAGCAGAAGAGGGTGTTTTGAAGTGGTTTGGGCACATGGAGAGAATGAGTGAGGAAAGATTGACTAAGAGGATATATGTGTCGCAGGTGGAGGGAACGAGGACAAGAGGGAGACCAAATTGGAGGTGGAAAGATGAAGTGAAAAAGATTTTGTGTGATCGGGGCCTGAACATGCAGGAGGGTGAAAGGAGGGCAAGGAATAGAGTGAATTGGAGCGATGTGGTATACCGGGGTTGACGTGCTGTCAGTGGATTGAATCAAGGCATGTGAAGCGTCTGGGGTAAACCATGGAAAGCTGTGTAGGTATGTATATTTGCGTGTGTGGACGTATGTATATACATGTGTATGGGGGGGGGTTGCCATTTCTTTCGTCTGTTTCCTTGCGCTACCTCGCAAACGCGGGAGACAGCGACAAAGTATAAAAAAAAAGAAAAAAAAATATATATAAATATATATATATATATATATATATATATATATATATATATATATATATATATATATATATATATATATATATATATATATATATATATATATATATATATATATATATATATATATATATGAAAGCCGGCAAGGCAGCAGGTTTGGATGGTATTGCAGTGGAATTTATTAAAAAAGGGGGTGACTGTATTGTTGACTGGTTGGTAAGGTTATTTAATGTATGTATGACTCATGGTGAGGTGCCTGAGGATTGGCGGAATGCTTGCATAGTGCCATTGTACAAAGGCAAAGGGGATAAGAGTGAGTGCTCAAATTACAGAGGTATAAGTTTGTTGAGTATTCCTGGTAAATTATATGGGAGGGTATTGATTGAGAGGGTGAAGGCATGTACAGAGCATCAGATTGGGGAAGAGCAGTGTGGTTTCAGAAGTGGTAGAGGATGTGTGGATCAGGTGTTTGCTTTGAAGAATGTATGTGAGAAATACTTAGAAAAGCAAATGGATTTGTATGTAGCATTTATGGATCTGGAGAAGGCATATGATAGAGTTGATAGAGATGCTCTGTGGAAGGTATTAAGAATATATGGTGTGGGAGGAAAGTTGTTAGAAGCAGTGAAAAGTTTTTATCGAGGATGTAAGGCATGTGTACGTGTAGGAAGAGAGGAAAGTGATTGGTTCTCAGTGAATGTAGGTTTGCGGCAGGGGTGTGTGATGTCTCCATGGTTGTTTAATTTGTTTATGGATGGGGTTGTTAGGGAGGTAAATGCAAGAGTTTTGGAAAGAGGGGCAAGTATGAAGTCTGTTGGGGATGAGAGAGCTTGGGAAGTGAGTCAGTTGTTGTTCGCTGATGATACAGCGCTGGTGGCGGATTCATGTGAGAAACTGCAGAAGCTGGTGACGGAGTTTGGTAAAGTGTGTGGAAGAAGAAAGTTAAGAGTAAATGTCAATAAGAGCAAGGTTATTAGGTACAGTAGGGTTGAGGGTCAAGTCAATTGGGAGGTGAGTTTGAATGGTGAGAGGCTGGAGGAAGTGAAGTGTTTTAGATATCTGGGAGTGGATCTGTCAGCGGATGGAACCATGGAAGCGGAAGTGGATCATAGGGTGGGGGAGGGGGCGAAAATTTTGGGAGCCTTGAAAAATGTGTGGAAGTCGAGAACATTATCCCGGAAAGCAAAAATGGGTATGTTTGAAGGAATAGTAGTTCCAACAATGTTGTATGGTTGCGAGGCGTGGGCTATGGATAGAGTTGTGCGCAGGAGGATGGATGTGCTGGAAATGAGATGTTTGAGGACAATGTGTGGTGTGAGGTGGTTTGATCGAGTAAGTAACGTAAGGGTAAGAGAGATGTGTGGAAATAAAAAGAGCGTGGTTGAGAGAGCAGAAGAGGGTGTTTTGAAATGGTTTGGGCACATGGAGAGAATGAGTGAGGAAAGATTGACCAAGATGATATATGTGTCGGAGGTGAAGGGAACGAGGAGAAGAGGGAGACCAAATTGGAGGTGGAAAGATGGAGTGAAAAGGATTTTGTGTGATCGGGGCCTGAACATGCAGGAGGGTGAAAGGAGGGCAAGGAATAGAGTGAATTGGAGCGATGTGGTATACAGGGGTTGACGTGCTGTCAGTGGATTGAATCAAGGCATGTGAAGCGTCTGGGGTAAACCATGGAAAGCTGTGTAGGCATGTATATTTGCGTGTGTGGACGTGTGTATGTACATGTGTATGGGGGGTGGTTGGGCCATTTCTTTCGTCTGTTTCCTTGCGGTACCTCGCAAACGCGGGAGACAGCGACAAAGTATAAAAAAAAAAAAAAAAAAAAAAAAAAAAATATATATATATATTTTCCCTGGGGATAGGGGACAAAGAATACTTCCCACGTATTCCATGCGTGTTGTAAAAGGCGACTAAAAGGGGAGGGAGCGGGGGGCTGGAAATCCTCCCCTCTCGTTTTTTTTTTTAATTTTCCAAAAGAAGGAACAGAGAATTGGGCCAGGTGAGGGTATTCCCTCAAAGGCCCAGTCCTCTGTTCTTAACGCTACCTCGCTAATGCGGGAAATGGCGAACAGTTTGAAAGAAAGAAAAATATATATATATATATATATATATATATATATATATATATATATATATATATATATATATATATATATATATGTATATATATATATATATATATATATTCTATTTTTTATCTATTTCGATTTGTCGCTGTCTCCCGCGTTAGCGAGGTAGCGCAAGGAAACAGACGAAAGAATGGCCCAACCCACCCACATACACATGTATATACATACAAGTCCACACACGCAAATATACATACCTATACATCTCAACGTGTACATGCATATATACACACAGACATATACATATATACACATGTGCATAATTCATACTGTCTGCCTCCATTCATTCCCATCGCCACCCTGCCACACATGACATAATAACCCCCTCCCACCTCATGTGTACGAGGTAGCGCTAGGAAGACAACGAAGGCCCCATTCGTTCACAATCTGTCTCTAGCTGTCATGTAATAATGCACCGAAACCACAGCTCCCTTTCCACATCCAGGCCCCACAGAACTTTCCATGGTTTACCCCAGACGCTTCACATGCCTTGGTTCAATCCATTGACATCACGTCGAACCGGTATACCACAATCCAATTCACTCTATTCCTTGAACGCCTTTTACCCTCCTGCATGTTCAGGCCCCGATCACTCAAAATCTTTTTCACTCCATCTTTCCACCTCCAATTTGGTCTCCCACTTCTCCTCGTTCCCTTCACCTCTAACACATATATCCTCTTGGTCAATCTTTCCTCGCTCATTCACTCCATGTGACCAAAACATTTCAAAACACCCTCTTCTGCTCCCTTAACCACACTCTTTTTATTACCACACATCTCTCTTAGCCTATTATTACTTACTCGATCAAACCACCTCACACCGCATGTTGTCCTCATCATCTTATTTCCAGCATATCCACCCTCCTGCGCACAACTCTATCCATAGCCAACGCCTCGCAACCATACAACATTGTTGGAACCATTATTCCTTTAAACATATTCATTTTTGCTTTACGAGATGATGTTCTCGAATTCCAAATATTCTTCAAGGCTCCCAGAATTTTTACCCCCTCCCCCACCCTATGATTCACTTCCGCTTCCATGGTTCCATCGGCTGCCAAATCCACTCCCAGATATCTAAAACACTTCAACTTCTCCATTTTTTGTCCATTCAAACTTACCTCCCAATTGACTTCACGTTCAAACCTACTGTACCTAATAACCTTGCTCTTATTCACATTTACTCTCAACTTTCTTCTTTCACACACTTTACCAAACTCAGTCACCAGCGTCTGCAGTTTCTCACATGAATCAGCCACCAGCGTTGTATCATCAGCGAAGAACAACTGACTCACTTCCCAAGCTCTCTCATCCCCAACAGACTGCATACTTGCCCCTCTTTCCAAAAACTTGCATTCACCTAACTAACAACCCCATCCATAAACAAACTAAACAACCATGGAGACATCACACACCCCTGTCGCAAACATAAATTCACTGAGAACCAATCAGTTTCCTCTCTTCCTACTTGAACACATGCATTACATCCTCGATAAAAACTTTTCACTGCTTCTAACAACTTGCCTGCCACACCATATATTCTTAAGACCTTCCACAGAGCATCTCTATAAACTCTATCATATGCCTTCTCTAGATCCATAAGTGTTACATACAAATTCATGTGCTTTTCTAAGTATTTCTCACATACATTCTTCAAAGGAAACACCTGATCTACATATCGTCTACCACCTCTGAAACCACACTGCTCTTCCCCAATCTGATACTCTGTACATGCCTTCACCCTCTCAATCAATGCCCTCCCATATAATTTCCTAGGAATCCTCAAAAACTTATACCTCTGTAATTTGAGCACTCACCTTTGCCCCTTTGCCTTTGTACAATGGCACTATGCAAGCATTTCGCCAATCCTCAGGCACTTCATCATGAATCATACATACATTAAATAACCTTAAAAACCAGTGAACAATACAGTCACCTCCCTCTTTTAATAAATTATACTGCAATGCCATCCAAACCCGCTTGATACATATCTATCTATCTATCTATCTATCTATCTATCTATATATATATATATATATATATATATATATATATATATATATATATATACATATATATATATATATATATACATATATATATATATATATATATATATATATATATATATATATATATATATATATATATATATATATATATATATATATATATATATATATATATATATATATATATATATATATATATATATATATATATATATATATATATCAATATATATATATATATATATATATATATATATATATATATATATATATATATATATATATATATATATATATATATATATATATACATATATATATATATATATATATATATATATATATATATATATATAAATATATATATATATATATATATATATATATATATATATATATATATATATATATATATATATATATATACATATATATATATATATATATATATATATATATATATATATATATATATATATATATATATATATATATATATATATATATATATATATATATATATATATATATATATATATATATATATATATATATCTATCTATCTATCTATATATATATATATATATATATATATATATATATATATATATATATATATATATATATATATATATATATATATATATATATGTATATATATATATATATATATATATATATATATATATATATATATATATATATATATATATATATATATATATATATATATATATATATATACATAATAGAAAGACTCACATATATAAATATATATCTATATATTTTTTTTTTTTTTTTTTGCTTTGTCGCTGTCTCCCGCGTTTGCGAGGTAGCGCAAGGAAACAGACGAAAGAAATGGCCCAACCCACTCCCATACACATGTATATACATACGTCCACACACGCAAATATACATACCTACACAGCTTTCCATGGTTTACCCCAGACGCTTCACATGCCTTGATTCAATCCACTGACAGCACGTCAACCCCGGTATACCACATCGCTCCAATTCACTCTATTCCTTGCCCTCCTTTCACCCTCCTGCATGTTCAGGCCCCGATCACACAAAATCTTTTTCACTCCATCTTTCCACCTCCAATTTGGTCTCCCTCTTCTCCTCGTTCCCTCCACCTCCGACACATATATCCTCTTGGTCAATCTTTCCTCACTCATTCTCTCCATGTGCCCAAACCATTTCAAAACACACTCTTCTGCTCTCTCAACCACGCTCTTTTTATTTCCACACATCTCTCTTACCCTTGCGTTACTTACTCGATCAAACCACCTCACCCCACATATTGTCCTCAAACATCTCATTTCCAACACATCCATCCTCCTGCGCACAACTCTATCCATAGCCCACGCCTCGCAACCATACAACATTGTTGGAACCACTATTCCTTCAAACATACCCATTTTTGCTTTCCGAGATAATGTTCTCGACTTCCACACATTCTTCAAGGCTCCCAGAATTTTCGCCCCCTCCCCCACCCTATGATCCACTTCCGCTTCCATGGTTCCATCCGCTGCCAGATCCACTCCCAGATATCTAAAACACTTCACTTCCTCCAGTTTTTCTCCATTCACACTCACCTCCCAATTGACTTGACCCTCAACCCTACTGTACCTAATAACCTTGCTCTTATTCACATTTACTCTTAACTTTCTTCTTTCACACACTTTTCCAAACTCAGTCACCAGCTTCTGCAGTTTCTCACATGAATCAGCCACCAGCGCTGTATCATCAGCGAACAACAACTGACTCACTTCCCAAGCTCTCTCATCCCCAACAGACTTCATACTTGCCACTCTTTCCAAAACTCTTGCATTCACCTCCCTAACAACCCCATCCATAAACAAATTAAACAACCATGGAGACATCACACACCCCTGCCGCAAACCTACATTCACTGAGAACCAATCACTTTCCTCTCTTCCTACACGTACACATGCCTTACATCCCCGATAAAAACTTTTCACTGCTTCTAACAACTTGCCTCCCACACCATATATATATATATATATATATATATATATATATATATATATATATATATATATATATATATCCCACACCTTGCAACCATATGACATTTTTGGATACACTATTTCTTCAAAAATACAAATTTTTGCTTTCCAAGATAACGTTCTCGACTTCCACACATTTTTCAACGCTCCCAGAACTTTCGCTCCCTCCCCTTTTCGCCCCCTTCCTCCTCCTCCAACCTATGATTCACTTCCGCTTCCTTGGTTCCATCCGCTGCCAAACCCATTCCCATATATCTAAAACACTCCACTTCCTCCAGTTTTTCTCGATTCGAACTTACCTTTCAATTGACTTGTCCCTCAACCTTACTGTACCTAATCACCTTGCTCTTATTCACATTTATTCTCAGCTTTCCTCTTTCTCACACTTTACCAAACTAAGTCACCAGCTTCTGCAGTTTTTCACCTGAATCAGCCACCATCACCGTATCCTCAGCGAACAATAGCTGACTCACTTCCCATGCCTTCTCATTCACAACAGACTGCATACTTGCCTCTCCCTCCAAAACTCTTCCATTGACGTCCATAACAATACCATCCATAAACAAGTTAAACAATCATGGAGATATCATTCTACCCATTCGCAAACCGATATTCACTGAGAACAAATCACTTTCTTCTCTTCCTGCTCGTACATATGCCTTACTTCCTCGATAAAAACTTTTCACTGCTTCTAGCAACTTACCTCCTACAACATACATTCTTAATACCTCCTATCAGAGGATCTCTATCAACTCTATCATATGCCCTCTCCAGATCCGTATGTGCTACAAAAAATCCATTAGTTTTTCTAAGTGTTTCTCGAATATATTCTTCAAAACAAACACTTGATCCACGCATCCTCTACCACTTCTGAAACCACACTCTTCTTACCCAATCTGAAACTTTTTACATGCCTTAACTCTCTCAATCTAACTCTCCTATCTAATTTCCAAAGAATACTCAACAAACTTATACCTCTGAAATTTGAGCACTCACCTTTATCCCCTTTGCCATTGTACAATGGCACTATGCACGCATTCCGCCAATCCTCAGGCACCTCCCCATGAGCCATACATACAATACATATCCTCACCAACAAGTCAACAACACCGTTACCCCCTTTATAATAAGTTTTACTGCATTACCATATAAATCCCCCGCCTTCCCAGCTTTCATCTTCCGCAAAGCTATCAATACCTATTGTCTGATTACCAAATCATTCTCCCCAACCCTCTCACTTCGCGCACCACCTCGACCAAAACCAAACCTTCAAAATACTCACTCCATATCCTTCTCACATCACCAATACTTGTTTTTATCTCCCCATTTGCCCCATTCACCGCTGTACCCATTTGTTCCCTTGTCTTACGCACTTTATTTACCTCCTTTCAAAACATCGTTTTATTCTCCCGAAAATTTAATGATGCTCTCTCATCCCAACTCTTATTTGCCCTCGTTTTTACCTCTTGCACCATTCTCTTGACCTCCTGCCTCTTTCTTTTATAAATCTCTCAGTCATTTGCACTAATTTTTTTTCAAAGATCGCCCAAATAACACTCTCCTCTCTTTCACTAATAAGCTTAATTTTTCATCCCGCCACTCACCATTTTCCATTCTGCCTCAGTCTCTCTCGATACTTCCTCACACAAGTCTCTTCGCAAGGTGACTTACTCTCACCACTCTCCTCACACCAATATCCTCTCTTCTTCTCTGAAAACCTATACAAATCTTCACCTTCGCCTCCACAAGCTCATGACCATATATCCCTCCAGTTGCATGTCTCAGCACAATGACATCGAAAAGTTTTTCTTTCGCGTGCCTATCAATTAACACGTAATCCAATATCGCTCTCTGGTCATCTCTCCTACTTACATACGTATACTTATGTATATCTCTCTTTTTAATCCAGGTATTCCCAGTCACCATTCCTAATTCACCAAACAAATCTACAAGCTCTTCACCATATCCATTTAGAACAGTGAACACCCTTCGTGCACCAATTATTCCCTCAACTGCCATATTACTCACCTTTGCATTCAAATCACCCATCACTATAACCCGGTTTCGTGCATCAAAACTACTAACACACTCACTCAGCTGCTCCCAAAACTCTTGTCTCTCGTGATCTTTCTTCTCATTCCCAGGTGCATAGGCACAAATAATCACCCATCTCTCTCCATCCACTTTCAGTTTTACCCATATCAATCTAGAGTTTACTTT
>NC_092228.1:36940028-36954813 GCF_036320965.1 Panulirus ornatus | reverse complement strand
TGTATGGAGAATACTAAAAAGTAAATAGATTTGTATGTAACATTTATGGATCTGGAGAAGGCATATAATAGAGTTGATTGAGATGCTCTGTGGAAGGTATTAAGAATATATGGTGTGGGAGGCAAGTTCTTAGAAGCAGTGAAAAGTTTTTATCAAGGATGTAAGGCATGTGTACGTGTAGGAAGAGAGGAAAGTGATTGGTTCTCAGTGAATGTGTGTTTTTGCGGCAGTGGTGTGTGATGTTTCCATGGTTGTTTAGTCAGGTGAATGCAAGAGTTTTGGAAACAGGGGAAAGTGTGCAATCTGTCGTGGATGAGAGACCTTGGGAAGTGAGTCAGTTGCTGTTCGCTGATGATACAGCACTGGTGACAGATTTTGGTAAAGTGTGTGAGAGAAGAAATTTGTGAGTAAATGTGAATAAGAGCAAGGTTATTAGGTACAGTAGGGTTGAGGGTCAAGTCAATTGGGAGGTAAGTTTGAGTGGAGAAAAACTGAAGGAAGTGAAGTGTTTTAGATTTATGGGAGTGGAATTGGCAGCGGATAGAACCGTGGAAGCGGAAGTGAATCAATGGGTGGCGGAGGACGTGAAAATTCCTGGAGCCTTGAAGAATGTGTGGAAGTCGAGAACATTATCTCGGAAAGCAAAAATGGGTATGTTTGAAGGAATAGTGGTTCCAATAATGTTGTATGGTTTCGAGGCGTGGGCTATGGATAGAGTTGTGTGGAGGGTGGATGTGCTAGAAATGAGATGTTTGAGGACAATATATGGTGTGAGGTGGTTTGATCGAGTAAGTAATAATAGGGTAAGAGACATGTGTGGAAAGAGTGATGTGTGGAAATAAAAAGAGTGTGGTTGAGAGAGCAGAAGAGGGTGCTTTGAAATCGTTTGGTCACATTGAGAGAAGGAGTGAGGAAAGATTGACAAAGAGATTATATATGTCAGAGGTGTAGGGAACGAGGAGATGTGGGAGACCAAATTGGCGGTGGAAAGATGGAGTGAAAAAGATTTTGAGTGATCAGGGCCTGAACATGCGAGAGGGTGAAAGGTGTGCAAGGAATACAGTGAACTGGAACGATGTGGTATAACGGGGTCGACGTGCTGTCAATGGATTGATCCAGGGCATATGAAATGTCTGGGGTAAACCATGGAAAGATCTGTTGGGCGTGGATATGGAAAGAAAGCTGTGGTTTCGGTGCATTATTACATGACAGCTAGAGACTGAGTGTGAACGAATGGTGCCTTTGTTGTCTTTTCCTAGCGCTACCTCGCACACATGAGGGGGGAGGGGGTTTATATTTCATGTGTAGCGAGGTGGGGATGGAAAAGAATAAAAGCAGACAGTATGAATTATGTAAATGTTTATATATGTATATGTCTGTGTTTGTATATATATGTATACGTTTAGATGTATAGGTATGTATATTTGCGTGTTTGGACGTGTATGTATATATATGTGTATGTGGGTGGGTGGGGTCATTCTTTTCTGTTTCCTTGCGCTATCGTGCTAACGCGGGAGACAACGACAAAGTAGAATATATATATATATATATATATATATATATATATATATATATATATATATATATATATATATATATATATATATATATTTTTTTTTTTTTTTTTTTTTCTTTGTCGCTGTCTCCTCGTTTGCGAGGTAGCGCAAAGAAACAGACGAAAGAAATGGCCCAACCCACCCACATACACATGTATATACATGCGTCCACACACGCAAATATACGTACCTACACAGCTTTCCATGGTTAACCCCAGACGCTTCACATGCCCTGATCAATCCACTGACAGCACGTCAACCCCGGTATACCACATCGATCCAATTCACTCTATTCCTTGCCCTCCTTTCACCCTCCTGCATGTTCAGGCCCCGATCACACAAAATCTTTTTCACTCCATCTTTCCACCTCCAATTTGGTCTCCCACTTTTCCTCGTTCCCTCCACCTCCGACGCATATATCCTCTTGGTCAATCTTTCCTCACTCATTCTCTCCATGTGCCCAAACCATTTCAAAACACCCTCTTCTGCTCTCTCAACCACGCTCTTTTTATTTCCACACATCACTCTTACCCTTACGTTACTTACTCGATCAAACCACCTCACACCACACATTGTCCTCAAACATCTCATTTCCAGCACATCCATCCTCGTGTGCACAACTCTATCTATAGCCCACGCCTCGCAACCATACAACATTGTTGGAACCACTATTCCTTCAAACATACCCATTTTTGCTTTCCGAGATAATGTTCTCGACTTCCACACATTCTTCAAGGCTCCCAGGATTCTCGCCCCCTCCCCCACCCTATGATCCACTTCCGCTTCCATGTTCCATCTGCTGCCTGATCCACTCCCAAATATCTAAACCACTTTACTTCCTCCAGTTTTTCTCCATCCAAACTCACCTCCCAATTGACTTGACCCTCAACCATTCTTTACCTAAAAACCTTGCTCTTATTCACATTTACTCTTAACTTTCTTCTTTCACACACTTTACCAAACTCAGTCACCAGCTTCTGCAGTTTCTCACATGAATCAGCCACCAGCGCATTCTCATCAGCGAACAACAACTGACTCATTTCCCAAGCTCTCTCATCCACAACAGACTTCATACTTGCCCCTCTTTCCAAAACTCTTGCATTCACCTCCCTAACAACCCCATCCATAAACAAATTAAACAACCATGGAGACATCACACACCCTTGCCGCAAACCTACATTCACTGAGAACCAATCACTTTCCTCTCTTCCTACACGTACACATGCCTTACATCCTCGATAAAAACTTTTCACTGCTTCTAACAACTTGCCTCCCACACCATATATTCTTAATACCTTCCACAGAGCATCTCTATCAACTCTATCATATGCCTTCTCCAGATCCATAAATGCTACATACAAATCCATTTGCTTTTCTAAGTATTTCTCACATACATTCTTCAAAGCAAACACCTGATCCACACATCCTCTACCACTTCTGAAACCACACTGCTCTTCCCCAATCTGATGCTCTGTACATGCCTTCACCCTCTCAATCAATACCCTCCCATATAATTTACCAGGAATACTCAACAAACTTATACCTCTGTAATTTGAGCACTCACTCTTATCCCCTTTGCCTTTGTACAATGGCACTATGCACGCATTCCGCCAATCCTCGGGCACCTCACCATGAGTCGTACATACATTAAATAACCTTACCAACCAGTCAATAATACAGTCACCACCTTTTTAATAAATTCCACTGCAATACCATCCAAACCTGCTGCCTTGCCGGCTTTCATCTTCCGCAAAGCTTTTACTACCTCTTCTCTGTTTACCAAATCATTTTCCCTAACCCTCTCACTTTGAACACCACCTCGACCAAAACACCCTATATCTGCCACTCTATCATCAAACACATTCAACAAACCTTCAAAATACTCACTCCATCTCCTTCTCACATCACCACTACTTGTTATCAACTCCCAATTTGCGCCCTTCACTGAATTCCCATTTGCTCCCATGTCTTACGCACTTTATTTTCCCCCTTCCAGAACATCGTTTTATTCTCCCTAAAATTTAATGATACTCTCTCACCCCAACTCTCATTTGCCCTCTTTTTCACCTCTTGCACCTTTCTCTTGACCTCCTGTCTCTTTCTTTTATACATATCCCACTCAATTTCATTTTTTCCCAGCAAAAATCGTCCAAATGCCTCTCTTCTCTTTCACTAATAATCTTACTTCTTCATCCCACCACTCGCTACCCTTTCTTATCAACCCACCTCCCACTCTTCTCATGCCACAAGCATCTTTTGCGCAATCCATCACTGATTCCCTAAATACATCCCATTCCACTCCCACTCCCCTTACTTCCATTGTTCTCACCTTTTTCCATTCTGTACTCAGTCTCTCCTGGTACTTCCTCACACAAGTCTCCTTCCCAAGCTCACTTACTCTCACCACCCTCTTCACCCCAACATTCACTCTTCTTTTCTGAAAACCCATACAAATCTTCACCTTAGCCTCTACAAGATAATGATCAGACTTCCCTCCAGTTGCACCTCTCAGCACATTAACATCCAAAAGTCTCTCTTTCGCGCGCCTGTCAATTAAAACGTAATCCAATAACGCTCTCATGCCATCTCTCCTACTTACATACGTATACTTATGTATATCTCGATTTTTAAACCTGGTATTCCCAATCACCAGTCCTTTTTCAGCACATAAATCTACAAGCTCTTCACCATTTCCATTTACAACACTCAACACCCCATGTATACCAATTATTCCCTTAACTGCCACATTACTCACCTTTGCATTCAAATCACCCATCACTATAACCTGGTCTCGTGCATCAAAACTACTAACACACTCATTCAGTTGCTACCAAAACACTTGCCTCTCATGATCTTTCTTCTCATGCCCAGGTGCATATGCACCAATAATCACCCATCTCTCTCAATCAACTTTCAATTTTACCCATATTAATCGAGAATTTCCTTTCTTACATTCTATCACATACTCCCACAACTCCTGTTTCAGGAGTAGTGCTACTCCTTCCCTTGCTCTAGTCCTCTCACTAACCCCTGACTTTACTCCCAAGACATTCCCAAACCACTCTTCCCCTCTACCCGAGCTTCGTTTCACTCAGAGCCAAAACATCCAGGTTCCTTTCCTCAAACATACTACCTATCTCTCCTTTTTTCACATCTTCGTTACATCCACACACATTTAGACACCCCAGTCTGAGTCTTCGAGGAGGATGAGCACTCCCCGCGTGACTCCTTCTTCTGTTTCCCATTTTAGAAAGTTGAAAAATACAAGGAGGGGAGGATTTCTGGCCCCCCGCTCCCGGCCCCTTTAGTCGCCTCCCACGACACGCGAGGAATGCGTTGGAAGCATTCTTTATCCCCTATACCTAAGGATATATATATATATATATATATATATATATATATATATATATATATATATATATATATATATATATATATATATATATATATATATGCATATATATATGTAAATATATATATATATATATATATATATATATATATATATATATATATATATATATATATATATATATATATATATATATATATATATATATATATATATATATATATATATATATATATATATATATATATATATATATATATATATATATATATATATATATATATATATATATATATATATATATATATATATATATATATATATATATATATATATATATATATATATATATATATATATATATATGTATTTATATATATATATATATATATATATATATATATATATATATATATATATATATATATATATATATATATATATATATATATATATATGTAAATATATATATGTAAATATATATATATATATATATATATATATATATATATATATATATATATATATATATATATATATATATACATATATATATATATATATATATATATATATATTATCCCTGGGGATGGGGAGAAAGAATACTTCCCGCGTATT
Source organism: Panulirus ornatus (assembly GCF_036320965.1). Classification (NCBI taxonomy): domain Eukaryota; kingdom Metazoa; phylum Arthropoda; class Malacostraca; order Decapoda; family Palinuridae; genus Panulirus; species Panulirus ornatus. The sequence continues at coordinate 36,949,287 of NC_092228.1, read as the reverse complement.
CCCTGCGTGTCGTAGAAGGCGACTAAAAGGGAAGGGAGCGGGGGGCTGGAAATCCTCCCCTCCCGTTTATTTTTAATTATCTATCTATCTATCTATCTATATATATATATATATATATATATATATATATATATATATATATATATATATATATATATATATATATATATATATATATATATATATATATATATATATATATATATATATATCCATCTATATATATATATATATATATATATATATATATATATATATATATATATATATATATATATATATATATATATATATATATATATATATATATACATATATATATATATATATTTATATATATATATATATATATATATATATATATATATATATATATATATATATATATATATATATATATATATATATATATATATGACTGATTCGGGTAAGAAACTGCAGAAGCTGGTGACTGAGTTTGGTAAAGAGTGCGAAAGAAGGAAGCTGAGAGCAAATGTGAACAATAACAAGGTTATTTGGTACAGTCCCGTTGAGGGACAAGTAAACTGGGAGTCAAGATTAAATGGAGAAAAACTGGAGGAAGTAAAGTGTTTTAGATATCTGGGAGTGGATATGGCAACGGATGCAACCATAGAAGCGGAAGTGAGTCACAGGGTGGGGGTGGGGTCGAAAGTTCTTGGAGCGTTGAAAAATGTTTGGAAGGCGAGAACATTATCTTGGAAAGCAAAAATGGGTTTGTTTAAGGGATTAGTGGTTCGAAGAATGTTATATGGTTGCGAAGTGTGTGCCATAGATAGAGTTGTCCGTAGGAGGATGGACGTTTTGGAAAAGATATGTTTGATGACTATATGTCGCGTGAGGTGGTTTGATCGAGTTAGTAATGAAAGAGTAAGGGAGATGTGTGGTAGTAGAGGGAGTGTGGTTGAGAGAGCAGAGAAGGTTATTTTGAAATGGTTTAGTCATATGGAGAAAATGTGTGTGGAAAGATTGACAAAGAGGATATATGTGTTAAAGGTGGAGAGAACGTAGAGAAGTGGGAGACCAAATTAGTGGTAGATAGATGGAGTGAAAAGGATTCTGAGCGATTGGGTACTGAACTTGAAGAGGGTGAAAGGGGCGCAAGGAATAGATTGAATTGGAAGGATGTGGTATACCGGAGTCGACGTGATACGAATGGATTGAATCAGGAAATATAAAGCGTCTGGGGTAAATCATGGAAAGTTTTGAGGTGCCTGGATGTGGAAAGGGATTTGCGGTTTCGGTGCATTATTGATGACAGTCTTTTCCTATTGTTACCTCGCGCGCATGCGGGGGGAAGGGAGTTGTCATTTCATGTGTGGCGGGGTGGCGATGAGAATGAATAAAGGAAGCAAGTACGAATTATGTACCTGTGTATATATGTACATGTCTTTGTATGTTTATATATGTATACGTTGAAATGCATAGGTGCGTGTGTGGACATGTATGTATATACTTATGTATGTGGGTTGGTTGGGCCATTCTCTCATGTTTCCTTTCGCTACCTCGCTATATATATATATATATATATATATATATATATATATATATATATATATATATATATATATATATATATATATATATATATATATATATATATATATATATATATTTTTTTTTTTTTTTTTTTTTTTCATACTATTCGCTATTTCCCGCGATAGCGAGGTAGCGTTAAGAACAGAGGACTGGGCCTTTGAGGGAATATCCTCACCTGGCCCTCTTCTCTGTTCCTTCTTTTGGAAAATTAAAAAAAAACAAAAAAAAAACGAGAGGGGAGGATTTCCAGCCCCCCGCTCCCTTCCCTTTTAGTCGCCTTCTACGACACGCAGGGAATACGTGGGAAGTATTCTTTCTCCCCTATCCCCAGGGAATAAATATATATATATATATATATATATATATATATATATATATATATATATATATATATATATATATATATATGCATATATATATATATATATATATATATATATATATATATATATATATATATATATATATATATATATATATATATATATATATATATATATATATATATATATATATATATATATATATATATACATATATATATATATATATATATATATATATATATATATATATATATATATATATATATATATATATATATATATATATATGTATATATATATATATATATATATATATATATATATATATATATATATATATATATATATATATATATAAATATCTATATTTTTTTTTTTTTTCATACTGTTCACTATTTCCCGCATTAGCGAGGTAGCATTAAGAACAGAGGACTGAGCCTTTGAGGGAACATCCTTACTTGGCCCCCTTCTCTCTTCCTTCTTTTGGAAAATGAAAAACGAGAGGGGAGGATTTCCAGCCCCCCGCTCCCTTCCCTTTTAGTCGCCTTCTACGACACGCAGGGAATACGTGGGAAGAATTCTTTATCCCCTATCCCCAGGGATATATATATATATATATATATATATATATATATATATATATATATATATATATATATATATATATACATATATATATATATATATATATATATATATATATATATATATATATATATATATATATATATATATATATATATATATATATATATATATATATATATATATATATATATATATATATATATATATATATATATATTCCTATGAGTCCACGGTGAAATAGAAACACGAAAATTTCCCAAGTGCACTTTCGTGTAATAATCACATCATCAGGGGAGACACAAGAGAAAAATATAACAGTCAGTTGATATACATCGAAGAGACGAAGCTAGGACGCCATTTGGTAAACATGTGATTGTCCAAAACATACAACGAGCGTTCATGAACTTATCATTTTACAAATCTTATCAACAATAAAGTTATCCAATTTGTACAGACCATCACTAATATTAAGACTATAATTCTTTGTGTATTTAATAATAGATGATTCAATGATATTTCTCTTCGTAATAAAGTTAGAGTTAACAACTAAGATGGCGTTACTCCAGTCAATACAATGATCATAGTTTTTAACTTGATTAAACAAGGCATTTGATTCTTGTCCCGTTCTTATACTACATTTATGTTGCTTAAGTCTAACAGAAAGATCCTTACCAGTATGACCAAAATAAAATTTATCACAGTTTCCACAAGAAACTTTATAGATGAAACCAAGAGAATTTTCTAGTGATTTCCTGATTAAGATATTCTTTATAGTATTATTGTTGCTAAAGGCAACATTTACATTAAAGGATTTAAGCAACATCGGAAGCAAAGTGAAATTATTATTAAAAGGGAGAACTAAAAGATTCTTGGTGTCAATGGGAGGTTTGGGCTCAACTCTATAAAATGATTTCTTTGCTAACTTAAGGGATTTATCAGTGAAAGATCTAGGGAACTTTAACTTCGATCCAATAGAATATATCTTCTCAAACTCATCATCAATAAACTCTGGACTGCAAATACGTAATGCCCTTAGGAAAATAGATTGAAATGATGATAATTTAACTCTGTCATGTTGAAATGAGTAATAATGGATATATGAGCATACATTGGTGGGTTTTCTGTAAATGCTAAACTTAAATTTGTTTCCTTGTCTATGGATCATGCAATCTAAAAATGGTAACATACCATTATTTTCATTTTCTACAGTAAATTTGATGGAAGGTACTAAATTGTTAAGTAAGGGGAGAAATATTTGTAAACTTTCATTTGTAGGCCAAACACAAAGAACATTATCTAAATACCTAGTAATTTTGTTCCAAAAAATTCCATATAAAGATTACTTAGTACAGGTGAAAGAGGGTAACCTATTGCCATACCAAATTTTTTAGCATGATAATCTCCATTAAATTGAAATACACAGTCTTTTATAAACAATTTTATCAGTTCAATGAAATTAGACTTTGAAACAGGTAAATGAATATCATCCAAGACATCAAATAAATATTCTAAAAGGTCATCAACTGGTAGGGATCTTTCTGTTAGACTTAAGCAACATGAATATAGTATAAGAACGAGACAAGAATCAAATGCCTTGTTTAATTATGTTAAAAACTATGATCATTGTATTGAATGCACTAACTTCATCTCAGTTGTTAACTCTAACTCTATTACCATTATTATCATTATTAAATACACAAAGAATTATAATCTTAATATTAGTGATGGTCTGTACAAATTAGGTAACTTTATTGTTGATGAGATTTGTGAAATAAGTTTGTGAACGCTCGTTGTATGTTTTGGACAATCACATGCTTACCAAATGGCGTCCTAGCTTCGTCTCTTCGATGTATATCAATTGACTGTTATATTTCTCTCTTGTGTCTCCCCTGATGATGTGATTATTACACGAAAGTGCACTTGGGAACTTTTCGTATTTCATTTTCCCTGTGGACTCATAGGAATATCTTGATCACGCGCAAAATTGTGATCCTTTCCAATATACATATATGTTCAGGCCCCGATCACTCAAAATCTTTTTCACTCCATCTTTCCACCTCCAATTTGGTCTCCCACTTCTCCTCGTTCCCTCCACCTCTGACATATATCCTCCCGGGCAATCTTTCCTCACTCATTCTCTCCATGTGACCAAACCATTTCAAAACACTTTCTTCTGCTCCCTCAACCACACTCCCCTACTACCACACATCTCCCTTACCCTATTATCACTTACTCGATCAAACCACCTCACACCACATATTGTCCTCAAACATCTCATTTCCAGCACATCCACTATCCTGCGCACAACTCTATCCATAGCCCACGCCTCGCAACCATAGAACATTGTTGGAACCACTATTCCTTCAAACATACCCATTATTGCTTTCCGAGATAATGTTCTCGACTTCCACACATTCTTCAAATCTCCCAAAGTTTTCGCACCCTCCACCACCCTAAGATTCACTTCCGCTTCCATGGTTCCATCCTCTGCCAGATCACTCCCAAATATATAAACCACTTTACTTCCTCCAGTTTTTCTCCATTCAAACTCACCTCCCAATTGACTTGACCCTCAACCATTCTTTACCTAAAAACCTTGCTCTTATTCACATTTACTCTTAACTTTCTTCTTTCACACACTTTACCAAACTCAGTCACCAGCTTCTGCAGTTTCTCACATGAATCAGCCACCAGCGCATTATCATCAGCGAACAACAACTGACTCACTTCCCAAGCTCTCTCATCCACAACAGACTTCATACTTGCCCCTCTTTCCAAAACTCTTACATTCACCTCCCTAACAACCCCATCCATAAACAAATTAAACAACCATGGAGACATCACACACCCTTGCCGCAAACCTACATTCACTGAGAACCAATCACTTTCCTATCTTCCTACATGTACACATGCCTTAGATCCTCGATAAAGACTTTTCACTGCTTCTAACAACTTGCCTCCCACACCATATATTTCTAATACCTTCCACAGAGCATCTCTATCAACTCTATCATATGCCTTCTCCAGATTCGTAAATGCTACATACAAATCATTTGTTTTTCTAAGTATTTCTCACATACATTCTTCAAAGCAAACACCTGATCCACACATCCTCTACCACTTCTGAAACTACACTGCTCTTCCCCAATCTGATGCTTGGCACATGCCTCACCCTCTCAATCAATACCCTCCCATACAACTTCCCAGGAACACTCAACAAACTTACATCTCTGCAATTTGAGCACTCACTCTTATCCCCTTTGCCTTTGTACAATGGCACTATGCAAGCATTCCGCCAATCCTCAGGCACCTCATCATGAATCATACATACATTGAATAACCTCACTAACCAGTCAACAATACAGTCACCCCATTTTTTTTATAAAGTGCACTGCAGTACCATCCAAACCTGCTGCCTTGCCGGCTTTCATCTTCCGCAAAGCGTTTACTACCTCTTCTCTATTTACCAAATCATTTTCCCTAACCCTCTCACTTTCCACACCACCTCGACCAAAACACCCCAAATCTGCCACTCTATCATCAAACACATTCAACAAACCTTCAAAATACTCATTCCATCTCCCACATCACCACTACTTGTTAACACCTTCCCATTTGCCCCCTTCACTGAAGTTCCCATTGGTTCCCTTGTCTTACGCACTTTATTTACCTCCTTCCAAAATATCTTTTTATTCCCCCTAAAATTTAATGATACTCTCTTACTCCAACTCTCATTTGCTAGATAGATACATGTGCGTGTGTCTGTATGTATGTGCTTGTGTGGGCGTGTATGTATATACATATATATGTAGGTGGGTTGGGCCATTCTTTCGTTTGTTTCCTTAAGCTAGGTTGTTAGCGGGAGTTGGGTTGTGAGGGGGAACAGCGACAAAATATGATAAGAAAATGGTAATAACATTAATAATGATAACAACAATAATGGTAATATCATATATACATAAAAATACAAAGACATTGTGTTTGAGTGAATAGGATTGAGTGAGCTGATTTCCTTTTTTGTTGTGTGTGTCTTTTTGTGTGTATGAAAGATATGTTTAGATAAAGCAAGATTCTTATATAACTGAATCACAGAGTAAATACTCTCTTTGATTTGCTCTCTTCACAGGGCCTGGCAAGAGTCTTCAAATATTACGACAACCAGGAAAAAGTATTCCCACCAGTCCTTCAGGGCAAAGCGGTGTACCTTCTTGGCTGTCTCACTTCGGACTATCTTATCAAGAACAGATTCACCAGGCGAGGTGTCTCTCGTGTCAGGGTCATAAAGGTCAGCTATGCAATTACAGAAACTTCGTGTGATCAAATCAGTATTGTTTACAGGCAGGTAACCATGGGTGAAATGGCATTAGATTCACTTCACTACTAAAACAGAAATCAAAAAGAGAGTTTGTGCATTTGGATGTAACAAAAAGGAAAGTTCAAGGCTGATTTAAATTTCCGATTATATAATATCTGTAATTACTTATTTGTATTGTACGAGGAGGGAGTTTTACACTCGAGGGGCCCCTATCTCATGTGTCTGAGTATAAGTAAGTAAAGGAAGAACTGCTTCTTAAATTTAGGCAGCCAGTCAGCTGAGAAAATTCAGTAGAGGTATAAAACCGTAATGAAGTAAAACTTTAAAGAAAATGTTTGAAATGAGTGTAAGGGTGTAGAGATGGCGAGAATATATTGACCATCGAGATTGAGGTGTCGTAAAAATAGGGGCCTAGTAAGAATTAAGTTAAGGGAAATGAAGTAGTGGTATGTAGTTGAGTGAAGATGAAGGATTAGTGAAGACGGTATATTCTACCTGACTTTCAAAATGATCCAAGCTACGTTCATGACCAGCCGAATAAGTATGTATGCAGATTAATCTGATTATGTATTCCCAGGAATATTATGGGACATACAACATTGCTATGGGCTTGCAACGTCACTCTTCGCTTAAAAGGAAGATGGATCAACTTATGGGATGGATACAACAAAGTGGCCTTGTGAGGAAATTCCTTCTTGATTCCCTGCGACTGGACGCTTCACTTACGGTGAGTCACTGTATTTCACAGGAAGGTTAAAAAGGAAAAGTCAGTGTTGATGTAACTGTCACTGCAAGCAGTTCATACTGACGTATTTTCTTATGATGCACCAACAACGTTCTCATAAATCTTAATGATAATAATCAAAATAATGATCATCTACATTTTGATAATGTTCTTGTATGTTTGTCTCTCTGTCTGTAGAAAACTTGTCCTTTGACTTAACCTGGTATAGATAGATCAAAGGTCAGTGATATCGAGGGTTATAGTGACGATGGCTTTAGCAACGAAGTGTGATGAGCAAAAAGATAACATGAAGATTAAAGAGCTGTAAGGAAGTGTAAAATAACACGAAACGATCCAAACGAGGTTAATTGAAAAAATAAGATATTTTGAAGATAAGGAGAAAGTTAAATTATCATCATTTCAATCTATGTTCCTTAGGGCATTACGTATTTGCAGTCCAGAGTATATTGATGATAAGTTTGAAAAGATATATTCTATTGGATCTAAGTTAAAGTACCCTAGATCTTTCATTGATAAATCCCTTAAGTTAGCAAAGAAATCATTTTATAGAGTTGAACCCAAACCTCCCATTGACGCCAAGAATGTTTTGGTTCTCCCTTTTGATAATAATTTTACTTTACTCCCCATGTTGCTTAAATTCATTAATGAAAATCTTGCCTTCAGCAATAATTATACTATAAAGAATATCTTAATCAGGAATTCATAAAAAAAACAATTCTCCTGCATGCATCTATAAAGTGCCATGTAGAAATTGTGATAACTTTTATGTTGGGCAGACTGGTAAGGATCTTTCTGTTAGACGTAAGCAACATAGATATAGTATAAAAACTAGACAAGAATTAAATGCCTCGTTTATCGCGTTAAAAACTATGATCATTGTATTGACTGGAGTAATGCCATCTCAGTCATTACTCCAGTACCACGAGAAATATCTTTGAATATTTTATCATCAAATATACAAAGAATTATAATATTGATATTAGTGAAGGTCTATACAAATTGGATAACTTTATTGTTGATAGAATTTGTAAACAATGCACTTTCTTGTCCACATATTAAGTTTATGATACGCTCGTTGTCTGTCTTGGACAATCACAGGTTTACCAAATGGCGTCCTTGCTACGTCTCTTCATTGTATATCAACTGACTTTTATATTTCTCTCCTGTGTCTCCCCTGATGATGTGATTATTACACGAAAGAGCACTTCGGAACTGATCGTATTTCATACATGCACATGTATATACATAAACTCCCACACACGCACATATACATGCCTATAAATTTCAACTTATACATACACATGAATAAACAGACATATACATATATACACATGTACATATTCATACTTGCATCCTTCATCCATTCTCGTCGCCACCACGCCACACATGAAATAGACGCTCACCCACCCACCCCCTAGGTGGTAGCGCTAATAAAAGACAAAAAAGGCCACATTCGTTCACACTCAGTTTCTAAGTGCCATATGTAATGCATCGAAACCACAAATCCCTTTCCACATAAAGGCATAACAAAACTTTTCATGGCTTACCCCAGAAGCTTCATATGCCATGGTTCAATCCACTAAGAACACTTCGACCCCAGTATATCATATCTAACTCACTTTATTCCTTGCACGCTTTCATCCTCATATATGTTCAGGCCACGATAGCTAAAATTATTTTTCACTACACCCTTCCACCTCCAATTTGCTCTCCCGCTTCTCCTCGTTC
>NC_092228.1:36931719-36939928 GCF_036320965.1 Panulirus ornatus | reverse complement strand
AAATACGTATATATTATATATATATATATATATATATATATATATAGGAAAGGACCACAATTTTCGAGTGATCAAGATGTTCCTATGATTCCAAGGGGAAAATGGAACACGAAAAGTTCCCAAGTGCACTTTCGTGTAATCATCACATCATCAGGGGAGACACAAGAAAGAAATATAACAATCAGTTGACATAAATCGAAGAGACGAAGCTAGGACGAAATTTGGTAAACATGGGAGGTGGCTTGATTAGAAAAGGTAGTGAGGTGTGGGATAAAAAGGTAAGCTTATTATTGAAAGAGAAGAGAGAGGCATTTGGATGATTTTTGTAGGGAAAAAATGCAATTGAGTGGGAGATGTATAAAAGAAAGAGACAGGAGGTCAAGAGAAAGGTGCAAGAGGTGAAAAAGACGGCAATGAGAGTTGGGGTGAAAGAGTATCATTAATTTTTATGGAGAATTAAAAAATGTTCTGGATGGAGGTAAATAAAGTGCGTAAGACAAGGGAGCAAATGGGAATTTCAGTGAAGGGCGCTAATGGGGAGGTGATAACAAGAAGTGGTGATGTGAAAAGGAGATCGAGTGAGTATTTTGAAGGTTTGTTGAATGTGTTTGATGATAGAGTGGCAGATGTAGGGTGTTTAGGTCGAGGTGGTGTGCAAAGTGAGAGGGTTAGGGAAAATGATTTGGTAAACAGAGAAGAGGTAGTAAAAGCTTTGCGGAAAATGAAAGCCGGCAAGTCAGCATGTTTGGATGGTATTGCAGTGGATTCTATTAAAAAAGGTGGTGACTGTATTGTTGACTGGTAGGTAAGGTTATTTAATGTTTGTATGACGCATGGTGAGGTGCCTGAGGATTGGCGGAATGCGTGCATAGTGCCATTGTACAAAGGCAAAGGGGATAAGGGTGAGTGCTCAAATTACAGAGGTATAAGTTTGTTGAGTATTCCTGGTAAATTATATGGGAGGGTATTGATTGAGAGGGTGAAGGCATGTACAGAACATCAGATTGGGGAAGAGCAGTGTGGTTTCAGAAGTGGTAGAGGATGTGTGGATCAGGTGTTTGCTTTGAAGAATGTATTTGAAAAATACTTAGAAAAGCAAATGCATTTGTATTTAGCATTTATGCATCTTAAGAAGGCATATGATAAAGTTGATAGAGATGCTCTGTGTAAGGTATGAAGAATATATGGTGTGGGAGGCAAGTTCTTAGAAGCAGTGAAAAGTTTCTATCGAGTATTTAAGGCATGTGTACGTGTAGGAAGAGAGGAAAGTGATTGGTTCTCAGTGAATGTAGGTTTGCGGCAGGGGTGTCTGATGTCTCCATGGTTGTTTGATTTTTTATGGATGGGGTTGTTACGGAGGTGAATGCAAGAGTTTTGGAAAGAGGGGCAAGTGTGAAGTCTGTTGTGGATGAGAGAGCTTGGGAATTGAGTCAGTTGTTGTTCGCTGATGATACAGCGCTGGTGGCTGATTCATGTGAGAAACTGCAGAAGCTGGTGACTGAGTTTGGTAAAGTGTGTGGAAGAAGAAAGTTAAGAGTAAATGTGAATAAGAGCAAGGTTATTAAGTACAGTAGGGTTGAGGGTCAAGTCAATTGGGAGGTGAGTTTGAATGGAGAAAAACTGGAGGAAGTGAAGTGTTTTAGATATCTGGGAGTGGATCTGGCAGCGGATGGAACCATGGAAGCGGAAGTGGATCATAGGGTGGGGGAGGGGGCGAAAATTCTGGGGGCCTTGAAGAATGTGTGGAAGTCGAGAACATTATCTCGGAAAGCAAAAATGGGTATGTTTGAAGGAATAGTGGTTCCAACAATGTTGTATGGTTGCGAGGCGTGGGCTATGGATAGAGTTGTGCGCAGGAGGATGGATGTCCTGGAAATGAGATGTTTGAGGACAATGTGTGGTGTGAGGTGGTTTGATCGAGTGAGTAACGTAAGGGTAAGAGAGATGTGTGGAAATAAAAAAGAGCGTGGTTGAGAGAGCAGAAGAGGGTGTTTTGAAGTGGTTTGGGCACATGGAGAGAATGAGTGAGGAAAGATTGACCAAGAGGATATATGTGTCGGAGGTGGAGGGAACGAGGAGAAGAGGGAGACCAAATTGGAGGTGGAAAGATGTAGTGAAAAAGATTTTGTGTGATCGGGGCCTGAACATGCAGGAGGGTGAAAGGAGGGCAAGGAATAGAGTAAATTGGAGCGATGTGATATACCGGGGTTGACGTGCTGTCAGTGGATTGAATCAAGGCATGTGAAGCGTCTGGGGTAAACCATGGAAAGCTGTGTAAGTATGTATATTTGCGTGTGTGGACGTATGTATATACATGTGTATGGGGGGGGGGGGGGTTGGGCCATTTCTTTCGTCTGTTTCCTTGCGCTACCTCGCAAACGTGGGAGACAGCGACAAAGTATAATAAAAAAAAATATATATATATATATATATATATATATATATATATATATGTATATATATATATATATATATATATATATATATATATATATATATATATATATATATATATATATATATATATATATATATATATATATATATATATATATATATATATATATATATATATATATATATATATATATATATATATATATATATATATATATATATATATATATATATATATATATATATATATATATATATATATATACATATATATATATATATGTATATGTATATATATATATATATATATATATATATATATATATATATATATATATATATATATATATATATATATATATATATATATATATATATATATATATATATATATATATATGTATATATATATTTATTTATATATATGTATATACATATATATGGGTGAGGAATGTAATGTATTTAGAGAAACAGTGATGGCTTGCACAAAAGATGCTTTTGGCTTGAGAAGCTTGGGTCGTGGGCAGATTAGAATGTGTATTGAGTGGTGGGATGAAGAAGTAAGATTACTAATGAAAGGGAAGAGAGAGGTATTTCAACGATTTTTCCAGGGAAATAATGCAAATGAGTGGGAGATGTATAAAAGAAAGAGGCAAGAGGTCAAAAAAAAGATGTAAGAGGTGAACAAGAAAGGAAATGAGAGTTAGGTTGAGAGAGTATCATTAAATTTCAGGCGAGAATAAAAATATATTTTAGAATGAGGGAAATAACGTGCGTAAGACAAGGGAACAAATGGGAACTTCAGTGAAAGGGGCTAATGGGGAGCTGATAACAAGTAGTCATGTGAGACAGAAATGGAGTGAGAATTTCGAATGTTTGTTGAATGTGTTTGATCATAGAGAGGCAGATATAGGGTGTTTTGGTCGAGGTGGTGTGAAAAGTGAAAGGGTTAGGGAAAATAATTTAGTAGATAGAGAAGAGGTTGTAAAAGTTTATTATAAAAAGGGGGTGACTGTATTGTTGACTGGATGGTAAGGTTAGTCAGTGTATGTGTGACTCATTGTGTGGTGCCTGAGGATTGGCGGAATGCTTGCTTAATGCCATTGTACAAAGGCAAAGGGGATAAAAGTAAGTGCTCAAATTAAAGAGGTATAAGTTTGTTCAATATTCCTGGAAAATTATGTGGGAGGGTATTGATTGAGAGGGCGAAGGAATGTATAGAGATTCAGATTGGGGAAGAGCAGTGAGCTTTAAGAAGTTGTAGAGAATATGTGGTTCAGGTGTTAGCTTTCAAGAATGCATGTGAGAAATACTTAGAAAAGCAAATGGATTTGTATGTAGCATTTATCGATCTGTTGATGGCATATAATAGAGTTGATAGAGATACTCTTTGGAAGGCATTAATAATATATGGAGTGGGAGGCAAGTTGTTAGAGGGAGTGGAAAGTTTTTATCGAGGCTGTAAGGCATGTTTACGTGTATGAAGACAGGAAAGTGATTGGTTCCCAGTGAATGTAGGTTTGCGGCAAGGGTGTGCGATGTCTCCATGTTTGTTTGATTTGTTTATGGATGGGGTTGGTAGGGAGGTGATTGCACGAGTTTTGGAAAGAGGGGCAAGTACGCAGTCTGTTGTGTATGAGAGAGCTTGGGAAGTGAGTCAGTTGTTTTTCGCTGATGATACAGTGCTGGTGGCTGATTCGGGTGAAAAACTGCAGAAGCTTGTGAGTGAGTTTGATAAAGTTTGTGAAAGAAGAAAGATGATATTAAATGTGAATAATAGCGAGGTTATTAAGTTCTGTAGGGTTGAGTGACAAGGCAACTGGGAGGTAAGTTTGAATGGAGAAAAACTGGAGGAAGAGAAGTGTTTTAGATATCTGGGAGTGGATTTGGTAGCGAATGGAACAATGGAAGTGGAGGTGAATCATAGGTTGAGGGAAAAGTTCTGGGAGCATTGAAAAAAGTGTGGAATTCCAGAAGATTATCTCGGAAAGCAAAAATGAATATGTTTGAAGGAATAGTTGTTCTAACAATGTTATATGGTTGCGAGGCGTGGGCTATGGATAGAGTTGTGCGGAGGAGGCTGGATGTGCTATAAATGAGATGTTAGATGACAATATGTGGTGTGAGGTGGTTTGATCGAGTAATTAGTAATAGGATAAGAGAGACGTGTGGTAATAAAAAGAGTGTCGTTAAGAGAGCAGAAGAGGGTGTTTTGAAATGCTTTGGTCACATGGAGAGCATGATCGAGGAAGGAGTGACCAAGAGGATATATGTGTCAGAGATGGAGGGAACGAGAAGTGGGAGACCAAATTGGAGGTGGAAAGATGGAGTGAAAAAAAATTTTGATTGATCGGGGCCTGAATATGCAGGAAGGTGCAAGTCGTGCAAGGAATAAAGTGACTTGGGACGATGTGGTATATCGGGGTCGATGTGCTCTCAATGGACTGAACCAGGGCATGTGAAAAAGGTGAAAAGAGGTGAGAATGAGCGCAAATGAGAGTTGGGGTGAGAGAGTATCATTAAATTTTAGGGAGAATAAAAAGATTTTTTGGAAGGAGATAAATAATGTGCGTAAGAAAAGGTAATCAATGGGAAATTCAGTGAAGGTTGCTATTGGGGAGGTGATAATGAGTAGTGGTAATGTGAGAAGGAGATGGAGCGAGTATTTTGAAGGTTTGTTGAATGTGTTTGATGATAGATTGGCAGATATAGGATGTTTTGGTCGAGGTGGTGTGCAAAGTGAGAGGGTTAGGGAAAATGATTTGGTAAACAGAAAAGAGGTAGTAAAAGCTTTGCGGAAGATGAAAGCCGTCAAGGCAGCGGGTTGGATGGTACTGCAGTGGAATCTATTAAAAAAGATGGAGCCTATATTGTTGACTGGTTGGTGAGGTTATTTAATGTATGCATGACTCATGGTGTGGTGCCTGAAGATTGGCGGAATGCATGCATAGTGCCATTGTACAAAGGCGAAGGGGATAAAAGTGAGTGCTCAAATTTCAGAGGTATACGTTTGTTCAGTATTCCTGAGAAATTATATGGGAGGGTATTGATTGAGAGGGTGAAGGCATGTGTAGAGCATCAGATTGGTTAAGAGCACTGTGCTTTAAGAAGTGGTATTGGATATGTGGTTCAGGTGTTTGCTTTGAAGAATGTATGTGAGAAATGCTTAGAAGAGCAAATGGGTTTGTAGGTAGAATTTATCGATCTGAGGATGGCATATGATAGAGTTGATAGAGATACTCTGTGGAAGGTATTAAGAATATATGGTGTGGGAGGCAAGTTGTTAGAAGCAGTGGAAAGTTTTTGTCGAGGATGTAAGGCATGTTTACGTGTAGGAAGACAGGAAAGTGATTGGCTCAGTGAATGTAGGTTTGCAGCAAGGGAGTGTGATGTCTCCATGGTTGTTCGATTTGTTTATGGATGGGGTTAGTAGGGAGGTGATTGCACGAGTTTTGGAAAGAGGGTCAAGTACGCAGTCTGTTCTGGATGAGAGAGCTTGGGAAGTGAGTCAGTTATTGTTTGCTGATGATTCAGTGTTGGTGGCTGATTCGGGTGAAAAACTGTAGAAGCTCGTGAGTGAGTATGATAAAGTTTGTGAAAGGAGAAAGATGATATTAAATGTGAATAATAGCGAGGTTATTAGGTTCTGTAGGGTTGAGTGACAAGGCAATTGGGAGGTAAGTTTGAATAGAGAAAAACTGGAGGAAGAGAAGTGTTTTAGATATCTGGGAGTGGATTTGATAACGGATGGAACCATGGAAGTTTCAGTGAATCATAGGGTGTGGCAAAAGTTCTGAGAGCATTGGAAAATGTGTGGAATTCCAGAACATTATCTCAGAAAGCAAAAATGGATGTTTGAAGGAATAGTGGTTCCAACAATGTTATGTGGTTGCGAGGCGTGGGCTATGGATAGAGTTGTGCGGAGGAGGCTGGATGTGCTGGAAATGAGATGTTAGATGACAATATGTGGTGTGAGGTGGTTTGATCGAGTAAGTAATAATAGGTTAAGAGAGATGTGTGGTAATAAAAAGAGTGTCGTTGAGAGAGCAGAAGAGGGTGTCTTGAAATGCTTTGGTCACATGGAGAGCCTGAGCGAGGAAAGACTGGCCAAGAGGATATATGTGTCAGAGATGGAGGGAACGAGAAGTGGGAGACCAAATCGAAGGTGGGAAGATGGAGTGAAAAAGATTTTGATTGATCGGGGACTGAACATGCAGGAGGGTGCAAGGCGTTCAAGGAATAAAGTGACTTGGTACGATGTGGTATATTGGGGTCGACGTGCTCTCAATGGATTTAACCAGGGCATGTGAAAAAGGTGAAAAGAGGTGAAAATGAGCGCAAATGAGGGTTGGGGTGAGAGAGTATTATTAAAATTTAGGGAGAATAAAAAGATTTTTTGGAAGGAGGTAAATAATGTGCGTAAGAAAGGGAATCAACGGGAAATTCAGTAAAGGGGGCTATTGGGAGGTGATAATAAGTAGTGGTAATGTGAGAAGGAGATGGAGCGAGTATTTTGAAGGGTTGTTGAATGTGTTTGATGATAGATTGGCAGATATAGGATGTTTTGGTCGAGGTGGTGTGCAAAGCGAGAGGGGTAGGGATAATGATTTGGTAAACAGAAAAGAGGTAGTAAAAGCTTTGCGGAAGATTAAAGCGTCAAGGCAGTGGGTTGGGATGGTATTGCAGTGGAATTTATTAAAAAAGATGGGGACCATATTGTTGACTGGTTGGTAAGGTTATTTAATGTATCTATGACTCATGGTGAGGTGCCTGAGGATTGGCGGAATACATGCATAGTGCCATTGTACAAAGGCAAAGGGGATAAAAGTGAGTGCTCAAATTACAGAGGTATAAGTCTTTTGAGCATTTCTGGGAAATTATATGGGAGGGTATTGATTGAGAGTGAAGGCATATACAGAGTATCAGATTGGGGAAGAGCAGTGTGGTTTCAGAAGTGATGGAGGATGTGTGGATCAGGTGTTTGAAGAATGTATGTGCTTTGATCAGGTGCTTTGAAGTACGCATATGAGAATTAGTTATAAAAGGAAATGGATTTGTATGTAGCATTTATGGATCTGGAGAAGGCAAATGATAGAGTTGATAAAGATACTCTATGGAAGGTATTAAGAATATATGGCGTGTGAGGCAAGTTGTTAGAAGCAGTTAAAAGTTTTTATTTAGGATGCAAGGCATGTGTACGTGTAAGAAGAGAGGAAAGTGATTGGTTGTCATTGAATGTATGTTTTCGACAGCGCTTGTGGATTTGTGTGCTGAAGAAGGACTGGTGATTGGTAATACTTAGTTTAAAAAGAGAGCTATACATACGTATACGTATGAAAGTAGGAGAGATGGCCAGTGACTGTTACTGGCTTATGAGTTAATTGATAGGCGCGCGAAAAAGAGACTTTTGGATGCTAATGTGCTGAGAGATGCAGCTGAGGGATGTCTGATCATTTTCTTGTGGAGGCGAGGGAGAAAATTTGTAGAGGTTTTCAGATCTTTACTTAAATTACAGTAATTTAGAGAAATACAATAATTTAACTAATGATGAAATTACTATCTCTAAGGGTTTAGTGTATGCCAGTTTGTCAAAACCAGTTAAACCTAATTCCCTTTAAAGATTTCGAGGAGCTCTTAACACCTTAAAAAATGACATGGATATACATATTACTAAAGCAGATAAGGCTAACACTGT
Organism: Panulirus ornatus; assembly: GCF_036320965.1. Lineage (NCBI taxonomy): Eukaryota > Metazoa > Arthropoda > Malacostraca > Decapoda > Palinuridae > Panulirus > Panulirus ornatus. The sequence continues at coordinate 36,931,836 of NC_092228.1, read as the reverse complement.
TCTGATTTTAGACAAAAGTAACTATTTATCTAAAATGAGTGATCTTTGAATGATGATACAACATATTCTACACTCAATAAAAATACCTTGAAGCAGTTGATTCTCATTTCAATAAAG
>NC_092228.1:36809264-36931619 GCF_036320965.1 Panulirus ornatus | reverse complement strand
TGCGATTTACCTCTATTATTACTTACTCGATAAAACCACCCCACACCACATAGTGTCCTGAAACATCTCATTTCCAGCACGTCCACCCTCCTGCGAATAACGGTATCCATAGCCCACGCCTCGCAACCATACAACATTGTTGGAACCACACATTCTTCAAAGCTCAGAGGTTTTCGCCCCCTCCCCCACCCTATGATTCACTTCCGCTTCAATGGTTGAATCCGTTGCCAGATCCACTCCCAGATATCTAAAACACTTTACTTCCTCCAGTTTTTCTCAATTCAAACTTACCTCCCAATTGACTTGACCCTCAACCTTACTGTACCTAATAACCTTGCTCTTATTCACATTTACTCTTAACTTTCTTCTTTCACACACTTTAAAAACTCAGTCACCTGCTTCTGCGGTTTCTCACATGAATCAGCCACCAGCGCTGTATCATCAGCGAACAACAACTGACTCACTTCCCAAGCTCTCTCATCCACAACAGACTTCATACTTGCCCCTCTTTCCAAAACTCTTGCATTCACCTCCCTAACAACCCCAACCATAAACAAATTAAACAAGCATGGAGACATCACATACCCCTGCCTCCGACCTACATTCACTGAGAACCAATCACTTTCCTCTCTTCCTACACGAACACATGCCTTACATCCGCGATAAAACCTTTTCACTGCTTCCAACAACTTGCCTCCCACACTATATATTCTTAGGACCTTCCACAGAGCATCTCTGTCAACTCTATCATATGCCTTCTCCAGATCCATAAATGCTATATACAAATCCATTTGCTTTTCTAAGTATTTCTCACATACATTCTTCAAAGCAAACACCTGATCCACATATCCTCTACCAATTCTGAAACCACACTGCTCTTCCCCAATCTGATGCTCTGTACTTGCGTTCACCCTCTAAATCAATACCCTCCCATATAATTTACCAGGAATACTCAACAAACTTATACCTCTGTAATTTGAGAACTCACTCTTATCCCCTTGGCTTTTGTACAATGGCACTATGCACGCATTCCGCCAATCCTCAGGCACCTCAACATGAAACATACATACATTAAATAACCTTACCAACCAGTCAACAATACAGTCACCCCTTTTTTTAATATATTCCACTGCAATACCATACAAACCTGTTGCCTTGCCAGGTTTCATCTTCCACGAAGCTTTTACTACCTATTCTCTGTATACCAAATCATTTTCCCTAACCCTCTCACTTTGAACACCACCTCGACCAAAACACCCTATATCTGCCACTCTATCATGAAACACATTCAACAAACCTTCAAAATACTCAATCCATCTCCTTCTCACATCACCACTACTTGTTATCACCTCCCCATTAGCCCCCTTCACTGAAGTTCCAATTTGCTCCCTTGTCTTACGCACTTTATTTACCTCCTTCCAGAACATCTTTTTACTCTCCCTAAAATTTAATGATACTCTCTCACCCCAACTCTCATTTGCTCTCTTCTTCACCTCTTGCACCTTTCTCTTGACCTCCTGTCTCTTTCTTTTATACATATCTCACTCCTTTGCATTTTTCCCTACAAATACTGTCCAAATGCCTCTCTCTTCTCTTTCAATGATAATCTTACTTCTTCATCCCACCAATCACTACCCTTTCTAATCAACCCACCTCCCACGCTTCTCATGCCACAAGCATCTTTTGCGCAAGCCATCACTGCTTTCCTAAATACGTCCCATTCCTTCCCACTCCCCTTACCTCCTTTGTTCTCACCTTTTTCCATTCTGTACTCAGTCTCTCCTGGTACTTCCTCACACAAGTCTCCTTCCCAAGTTCACTTACTCTCACCACCCTCTTCACCCCAACATTCTCTCTTCTTTTTTGAAAACCTCTACAAATCTTCGCCTTTGCCTCCACAAGATAATGATCAGACATCCCTCCAGTTGCTCCTCTTAGCACATTAACATCCAAAAGTCTCTCTTTCGCGCGCCGGTCAATTAACACGTAATCTAATAACGCTCTCTGGCCATCTTTCCTACTTACATACGTATACTTACGTATATCTCGCTTTTTAAACCAGGTATTCCCAATCACTAGTCCTTTTTCAGCACAAAAATCTACAAGCTCTTCACCATTTCCATTTACAACACTGAACACCCCATGTGTACCAATAATTTCCCCAACTGTCACATTACTCACCTTTGCATTCAAATCACCCATCACTATAACCCGGTCTTGTGCATCAAAACCACTAACACACTCATTCAGCTGCTCCGAAAACACTTGCCTCTCATGATATTTCTTCTCATACCCAGGTGCATATGCACCAATAATCACCCATCTCTCTCCATCAACTTTCAGTTTTACCCATATTAATCTAGAATTTACTTTCTTACATTCTATGACATACTCCCACAAGTCCTCTTTCAGGAGTAGTGCTCCTCCTTCCCTTGTTCTTGTCCTCTCACTAACCCCTGACTTTACTCCCAAGACATTCCTAAACCATACTTCCCCTTTACCCTTAAGCTTCGTTTCAATCAGAGCCAAAATATCCAGGTTCCTTTCCTCAAACATACTACCTCTCTATCTGTCTATCTATCTATGTATCTATCTATGTATCTATCTATCTATCTATATATATATATATATATATATATATATATATATATATATATATATATATATATATATATATATATATATATATGTATATATATATTAGAAAGGATCACAATTTTGCGCTTGATCAAGATATTCCTATAAGTCCACGGTGAAAATGAAACACGAGAAGTTCCCATTTGCACTTTCGTATAATAATCACATCATCGGGCGAGACACAAGAGAAAAATATAAGTCGGTTGATATACATCGAAGAGACGAAGCTAGGACGCCATTTAGTAAACATGAGATTGTCCAAGACGTGCAACGAGCGTTCATAAACTTCTCATTTTACAAATTCTATCAACAATAATATTATCTAATTTGTATAGGCCATCACTAATATGAAGATTATAATTCTTTGCGTATTTAATAATAGAAGATTCAATGATATTTCTCTTGGCAATAGTGTTAGAGTTAATAACTGAGATGGCATTACTCCAGTCAATATAATGATCGTAGTTTTTAACATGATTAAACAAGGTATTTGATTCTTGTCCCGTTCTTATACTATATTTATGTTGCTTAAGTCTAACCGGAAGATCCTTACCAGTCTACCCAACATAAAATTTATCACAATTTCCACATGGCTTTTTATAGAGGCATCTATGAGAAGTTTCTGATTAATTTTTTTATTAAGATATTCTTTATAGTATTATTGTTTCCGAAGGGAACAATTACATTAAAGGATTTAATCAGCATGGGAAGTAAAGTAGAATTATTATTAAAAGGGAGAACTAAAAGATGCATGATGTCAATGGGAGGTTTGGGCTCAACACTATAAAATGATTTCTTTGCTAACTCAAGAGATTTGTCGATGAAAGGTCTAGGGTTCTTTAATTTAGATCCAATGGATTATATCTTCTGAAACTCATCATCAATAAACTCTGGACTGCTAATCTGTAATGCCCTAAGGAGGATAGATTGAAATGATGATAATTTAACTCTGTCTTATTGAGATGAGTACTAATGGATACATGAGCATACATTGGTAGGTCTTCTGTATATGCTAGCAACTTAAACTTGTTTCCTTGCCTACGGATCATGGATTCTGAAAAAATGTGACATAGCATTATTTTCATTTTCTACAGTAAATTTGATGGAAGGTACTTAATTGTTAAGTAAAGAAAGAAATATCTGTAATTTTGATTTGTTGGCCAAAGACAGAGAACATCATCTACATACCTAAACCATATTGCATTAGAAGATAAGATATCCTTTAGTAATTTTGTTTCAATAAATTCTATATAAAGATTACTTAGTACAGGTGAAAGAGGGTTACCTATTGCCATACCTCAACGATTGTTGCAGCTGTCTGGTCAGTCTTTTGACCAACTCCAAAATATTATTTTGAAGAAAAACATTGAATTAAAGAAACTTGAAATGAAGTAGGCTTTTCGCATTACAAGTGAGAAGAAACATGCCTTTCAGTTGGCAATACCCACATACTAGAAGAACAGGATGTTGGACTATTGCTATGATAGATTAAGGAAAGAATGCAATAAACTACAAATGACACTAAATTGTAAGTTGGACCATCTAATCAAAAACAGCGATTGGACTAAGAGCACAAACCCTTCTTTTGTGATCAAAATCTCTAATAAACAACTAGATAAGGATTCCTTGTGTGCATTAGACTATGGTTTAAGTTTTGTGTCCTCTAACAGGAAAGCCAGCTGTGTTGATGTCACAAAGTCTTTTTGGAATTTAGAGAAATACAGTAATCTAACTAATGATGAAATCAATATCTGTAAGGGTTTAGCGTATGCTAGTTTATCAAAACCAGTGGAACCTAATTGCCCTAAAAGATTTATAAGAGCTATTAAGACCTTAAAAAAAAGACAAGGATATACATATTACAAAAGCAGCTAGGGTTAACACTCTTGTGATTTTAGACAAAAGTAACTATTTATCTAAAATGAGTGATCTAAATGATGACATAACATATTCTAAAGTCAGTAAAAATCCCTGAGAAGCAGTTAACTCCCATTTCAATAAAAAGAAATGAAGCTGTGGAAAGGTAATGGTTCTCTTATCAAAAGTTTGTCATCTTTGTCCCCTTCATTGCCATAGATGTATGAACTTATCAAAACACATAAACAGAATTTTCCAGCAAGACCTATGTTAAGTTCAGTACGCTCCATCAAATATAAATTGTCAAAATGGTTAGTTTCTTTATTAAGTCCTTTAGTGGATAAGGTATCAAATTCTAATATCGTGAACAATGTAGATTTAATCAACAAGCTAAAGAATATGAATGTTAATTTTCATTTGATTGTTTCCTCACTTTTCACTAAAGTTCCAGGTGATGACCTTTTAGAATATTTATTTCATGTCTTGGATGATATTCACTTACCTGTTTCAAATTCTGCTTTCATTGAACTGATATAATTGTGTATAAAAGGCTGTGTATTTCATTTCAATGGAGATTACTATGCTCAAAAATTTGGTATGAAAATAGGTAACCCTCTTTCACCTGTACTAAGTAATCTTTATTTGGAATTTTTTGAAACAAAATTACTAAAGGATATCTTACCTTCTAATGCAATTTAGTTTAGGTATGTAGATGATGTTGTTTGTGTTTGGCCAACAAATGAAAATTTACAAATATTTCTCCTGTTACTTAACAATTTAGTACCTTCCACCAAATCCACTGTAGAAAATGAAAATAATGGTATGCTACCATTTTCAGATTGCATGATCCATAGGCAAGGAAAAAAGTTTGAGTTTAGCATATACAGAAAACTTACCAATGTATGCTCACATATCCATTATTACTGATCTCAACATGACAGAGTTAAATTATCATCATTTTAATCTATGTTCCTCAGGGCATTACGTATTTGCAGTCCAGAGTTTATTGATGTTAAGTTTAAGAAGCTATATTCTATTGGATCTAAGTTAAAGTAACCTAGATCTTTCATTGATAAATCCCTTAAGTTAGCAAAGAAATCATTTTGTAGAGTTGAGCCCAAAACTTCCATTGACACCAAGAATCTTTTAGATCTCCCTTTTGATAATAATTTTACTTTACTTCCCATGTTGCTTAAATCCTTTAATGTAAATGTTCCCTTCAACAACATTGATACTATAAAGAATATCTTAATCAAAAATTCACTAGAAAATTCTATTGGATGCATTTATAAACTGTCATGTGGAAATTGTGATAAATATTATGTTGGTCAGACTGGTAAGGATCTTTCTGTTAGACTTAAGCAACATAAATATGATATTAGAACGGGACAAGAATCAAATGCCTTGTTTAATCATGTTAAATACTATGATCATTGTATTGACTGCAGTAATGCCGTCTCAGTTATTACCTTTAACTCTATTACCAAGAGAAATATAATTGAATCTTCTATCATTAAATACACAAAGAGTTATAATCTTAATATTAGTGATGGTCTACACAAATTAGATAACCTATTTTGTTGACAAAATTCGAAAAATTACATTAATGAACGCTCGTTGTATGTCTTGGACAATCGCATGTTTACCAAATGGCGTCCTAGCTTCGTCTCTTCGATGTATATAAACGGACTCATATTTCTCTCTCGTGTCTCCCTCGTTGACGTGATTATTCCACAAATGTGCACTTGGGAACTTATCATGTTCCCAAGTATATATATATATATATATATATATATATATATATATATATATATATATATATATATATATATATATATATATATATATATATATAATTTCTTTTTTTTTTGCTTTGTCGCTGTCTCCCGCGTTTGCGAGGTAGCGCAAGGAAACAGACGAAAGAAATGGCCCACCCCCCCACCCATACACATGTATATACATACGTCCACACGCAAATATACATACCTACACAGCTTTCCATGGTTTACCCCAGACGCTTCACATGCCCCGATTCAATCCACTGACAACACGTCAATCCCGGTATATCACATCGATCCAATTCACTCTATTCCTTGCACGCCTTTCACCCTCCTGCATGTTCAGGCGCCGATCACACAAAATCTTTTTCACTCCATCTTTCCACCTCCAATTTGGTCTCCCTCTTCTCCTCGTTCCCTCCACCTCCGACACATATTTCCTCTTGGTCAATCTTTCCTCACTCATTCTCTCCGTGTGCCCAAACCATTTCAAAACACCCTCTTCTGCTCTCTCGACCACGCTCTTTTTATTTCCACACATCTCTCTTACCCTTACGTTACTTACTCGATCAAACCACCTCACACCACACATTGTCCTCAAACATCTCATTTCCAGGACATCCACCCTCCTGCGCATAGCCCACGCCTCGCAACCATACAACATTGTTGGAACCACTATTCCTTCAAACATACCCATTTTTGCTTTCCGATATAATGTTCTCGACTTCCTCACATTCTTCAAGGCTCCCACGATTTTCGACCCCTCCCCCACCCTATGATTCACTTCCGCTTCCATGGTACCATCCGCTGCCAGATCCACTCCCAGATATCTAAAATACATTACTTCCTCCAGTTTTTCTCCATTCAAACTTACCTCCCAATTGACTTGACCCTCAACCCTACTGTACCTAATAACCTTGCTCTTATTCACATTTACTCTTAACTTTCTTCTTTCACACACTTTACCAAACTCAGTCACCAGCTTCTGCAGTTTCTCACATGAATCAGCCACCAGCGCTGTATCATCAGCGAACAACAACTGACTCACTTCCCAAGCTCTCTCATCCACAACAGACTTCATACTTGCCCCTCTTTCCAAAACTCTTGCATTCACCTCCCTAACAACCCCAACCATAAACAAATTAAACAAGCATGGAGACATCACATACCCCTGCCTCCGACCTACATTCACTGAGAACCAATCACTTTCCTCTCTTCCTACACGAACACATGCCTTACATCCGCGATAAAACCTTTTCACTGCTTCCAACAACTTGCCTCCCACACTATATATTCTTAGGACCTTCCACAGAGCATCTCTGTCAACTCTATCATATGCCTTCTCCAGATCCATAAATGCTATATACAAATCCATTTGCTTTTCTAAGTATTTCTCACATACATTCTTCAAAGCAAACACCTGATCCACATATCCTCTACCAATTCTGAAACCACACTGCTCTTCCCCAATCTGATGCTCTGTACTTGCGTTCACCCTCTAAATCAATACCCTCCCATATAATTTACCAGGAATACTCAACAAACTTATACCTCTGTAATTTGAGAACTCACTCTTATCCCCTTGGCTTTTGTACAATGGCACTATGCACGCATTCCGCCAATCCTCAGGCACCTCAACATGAAACATACATACATTAAATAACCTTACCAACCAGTCAACAATACAGTCACCCCTTTTTTTAATATATTCCACTGCAATACCATACAAACCTGTTGCCTTGCCAGGTTTCATCTTCCACGAAGCTTTTACTACCTATTCTCTGTATACCAAATCATTTTCCCTAACCCTCTCACTTTGAACACCACCTCGACCAAAACACCCTATATCTGCCACTCTATCATGAAACACATTCAACAAACCTTCAAAATACTCAATCCATCTCCTTCTCACATCACCACTACTTGTTATCACCTCCCCATTAGCCCCCTTCACTGAAGTTCCAATTTGCTCCCTTGTCTTACGCACTTTATTTACCTCCTTCCAGAACATCTTTTTACTCTCCCTAAAATTTAATGATACTCTCTCACCCCAACTCTCATTTGCTCTCTTCTTCACCTCTTGCACCTTTCTCTTGACCTCCTGTCTCTTTCTTTTATACATATCTCACTCCTTTGCATTTTTCCCTACAAATACTGTCCAAATGCCTCTCTCTTCTCTTTCAATGATAATCTTACTTCTTCATCCCACCAATCACTACCCTTTCTAATCAACCCACCTCCCACGCTTCTCATGCCACAAGCATCTTTTGCGCAAGCCATCACTGCTTTCCTAAATACGTCCCATTCCTTCCCACTCCCCTTACCTCCTTTGTTCTCACCTTTTTCCATTCTGTACTCAGTCTCTCCTGGTACTTCCTCACACAAGTCTCCTTCCCAAGTTCACTTACTCTCACCACCCTCTTCACCCCAACATTCTCTCTTCTTTTTTGAAAACCTCTACAAATCTTCGCCTTTGCCTCCACAAGATAATGATCAGACATCCCTCCAGTTGCTCCTCTTAGCACATTAACATCCAAAAGTCTCTCTTTCGCGCGCCGGTCAATTAACACGTAATCTAATAACGCTCTCTGGCCATCTTTCCTACTTACATACGTATACTTACGTATATCTCGCTTTTTAAACCAGGTATTCCCAATCACTAGTCCTTTTTCAGCACAAAAATCTACAAGCTCTTCACCATTTCCATTTACAACACTGAACACCCCATGTGTACCAATAATTTCCCCAACTGTCACATTACTCACCTTTGCATTCAAATCACCCATCACTATAACCCGGTCTTGTGCATCAAAACCACTAACACACTCATTCAGCTGCTCCGAAAACACTTGCCTCTCATGATATTTCTTCTCATACCCAGGTGCATATGCACCAATAATCACCCATCTCTCTCCATCAACTTTCAGTTTTACCCATATTAATCTAGAATTTACTTTCTTACATTCTATGACATACTCCCACAAGTCCTCTTTCAGGAGTAGTGCTCCTCCTTCCCTTGTTCTTGTCCTCTCACTAACCCCTGACTTTACTCCCAAGACATTCCTAAACCATACTTCCCCTTTACCCTTAAGCTTCGTTTCAATCAGAGCCAAAATATCCAGGTTCCTTTCCTCAAACATACTACCTCTCTATCTGTCTATCTATCTATGTATCTATCTATGTATCTATCTATCTATATATATATATATATATATATATATATATATATATATATATATATATATATATATATATATATATATATATATATATATATATATATATATATATATATATATATATATATGTATATATATATTAGAAAGGATCACAATTTTGCGCTTGATCAAGATATTCCTATAAGTCCACGGTGAAAATGAAACACGAGAAGTTCCCATTTGCACTTTCGTATAATAATCACATCATCGGGCGAGACACAAGAGAAAAATATAAGTCAGTTGATATACATCGAAGAGACGAAGCTAGGACGCCATTTAGTAAACATGAGATTGTCCAAGACGTGCAACGAGCGTTCATAAACTTCTCATTTTACAAATTCTATCAACAATAATATTATCTAATTTGTATAGGCCATCACTAATATGAAGATTATAATTCTTTGCGTATTTAATAATAGAAGATTCAATGATATTTCTCTTGGCAATAGTGTTAGAGTTAATAACTGAGATGGCATTACTCCAGTCAATATAATGATCGTAGTTTTTAACATGATTAAACAAGGTATTTGATTCTTGTCCCGTTCTTATACTATATTTATGTTGCTTAAGTCTAACCGGAAGATCCTTACCAGTCTACCCAACATAAAATTTATCACAATTTCCACATGGCTTTTTATAGAGGCATCTATGAGAAGTTTCTGATTAATTTTTTTATTAAGATATTCTTTATAGTATTATTGTTTCCGAAGGGAACAATTACATTAAAGGATTTAATCAGCATGGGAAGTAAAGTAGAATTATTATTAAAAGGGAGAACTAAAAGATGCATGATGTCAATGGGAGGTTTGGGCTCAACACTATAAAATGATTTCTTTGCTAACTCAAGAGATTTGTCGATGAAAGGTCTAGGGTTCTTTAATTTAGATCCAATGGATTATATCTTCTGAAACTCATCATCAATAAACTCTGGACTGCTAATCTGTAATGCCCTAAGGAGGATAGATTGAAATGATGATAATTTAACTCTGTCTTATTGAGATGAGTACTAATGGATACATGAGCATACATTGGTAGGTCTTCTGTATATGCTAGCAACTTAAACTTGTTTCCTTGCCTACGGATCATGGATTCTGAAAAAATGTGACATAGCATTATTTTCATTTTCTACAGTAAATTTGATGGAAGGTACTCAATTGTTAAGTAAAGAAAGAAATATCTGTAAATTTTGATTTGTTGGCCAAAGACAGAGAACATCATCTACATACCTAAACCATATTGCATTAGAAGATAAGATATCCTTTAGTAATTTTGTTTCAATAAATTCTATATAAAGATTACTTAGTACAGGTGAAAGAGGGTTACCTATTGCCATACCTCAACGATTGTTGCAGCTGTCTGGTCAGTCTTTTGACCAACTCCAAAATATTATTTTGAAGAAAAACATTGAATTAAAGAAACTTGAAATGAAGTAGGCTTTTCGCATTACAAGTGAGAAGAAACATGCCTTTCAGTTGGCAATACCCACATACTAGAAGAACAGGATGTTGGACTATTGCTATGATAGATTAAGGAAAGAATGCAATAAACTACAAATGACACTAAATTGTAAGTTGGACCATCTAATCAAAAACAGCGATTGGACTAAGAGCACAAACCCTTCTTTTGTGATCAAAATCTCTAATAAACAACTAGATAAGGATTCCTTGTGTGCATTAGACTATGGTTTAAGTTTTGTGTCCTCTAACAGGAAAGCCAGCTGTGTTGATGTCACAAAGTCTTTTTGGAATTTAGAGAAATACAGTAATCTAACTAATGATGAAATCAATATCTGTAAGGGTTTAGCGTATGCTAGTTTATCAAAACCAGTGGAACCTAATTGCCCTAAAAGATTTATAAGAGCTATTAAGACCTTAAAAAAAAGACAAGGATATACATATTACAAAAGCAGCTAGGGTTAACACTCTTGTGATTTTAGACAAAAGTAACTATTTATCTAAAATGAATGATCTAAATGATGACATAACATATTCTAAAGTCAGTAAAAATCCCTGAGAAGCAGTTAACTCCCATTTCAATAAAAAAAAATGAAGCTGTGGAAAGGTAATGGTTCTCTTATCAAAAGTTTGTCATCTTTGTCCCCTTCATTGCCATAGATGTATGAACTTATCAAAACACATAAACAGAATTTTCCAGCAAGACCTATGTTAAGTTCAGTACGCTCCATCAAATATAAATTGTCAAAATGGTTAGTTTCTTTATTAAGTCCTTTAGCGGATAAGGTATCAAATTCTAATATCGTGAACAATGTAGATTTAATCAACAAGCTAAAGAATATGAATGTTAATTTTCATTTGATTGTTTCCTCACCTTTCACTAAAGTTCCAGGTGATGACCTTTTAGAATATTTATTTCATGTCTTGGATGATATTCACTTACCTGTTTCAAATTCTGCTTTCATTGAACTGATATAATTGTGTATAAAAGGCTGTGTATTTCATTTCAATGGAGATTACTATGCTCAAAAATTTGGTATGAAAATAGGTAACCCTCTTTCAGCTGTACTAAGTAATCTTTATTTGGAATTTTTTGAAACAAAATTACTAAAGGATATCTTACCTTCTAATGCAATTTAGTTTAGGCATGTAGATGATGTTGTTTGTGTTTGGCCAACAAATGAAAATTTACAAATATTTCTCCTGTTACTTAACAATTTAGTACCTTCCACCAAATCCACTGTAGAAAATGAAAATAATGGTATGCTACCATTTTCAGATTGCATGATCCATAGGCAAGGAAAAAAGTTTGAGTTTAGCATATACAGAAAACTTACCAATGTATGCTCACATATCCATTATTACTGATCTCAACATGACAGAGTTAAATTATCATCATTTTAATCTATGTTCCTCAGGGCATTACGTATTTGCAGTCCAGAGTTTATTGATGTTAAGTTTAAGAAGCTATATTCTATTGGATCTAAGTTAAAGTAACCTAGATCTTTCATTGATAAATCCCTTAAGTTAGCAAAGAAATCATTTTGTAGAGTTGAGCCCAAAACTTCCATTGACACCAAGAATCTTTTAGATCTCCCTTTTGATAATAATTTTACTTTACTTCCCATGTTGCTTAAATCCTTTAATGTAAATGTTCCCTTCAACAACATTGATACTATAAAGAATATCTTAATCAAAAATTCACTAGAAAATTCTATTGGATGCATTTATAAACTGTCATGTGGAAATTGTGATAAACATTATGTTGGTCAGACTGGTAAGGATCTTTCTGTTAGACTTAAGCAACATAAATATGATATTAGAACGGGACAAGAATCAAATGCCTTGTTTAATCATGTTAAATACTATGATCATTGTATTGACTGCAGTAATGCCGTCTCAGTTATTACCTTTAACTCTATTACCAAGAGAAATATAATTGAATCTTCTATCATTAAATACACAAAGAGTTATAATCTTAATATTAGTGATGGTCTACACAAATTAGATAACCTATTTTGTTGACAAAATTCGTAAAATTACATTAATGAACGCTCGTTGTATGTCTTGGACAATCGCATGTTTACCAAATGGCGTCCTAGCTTCGTCTCTTCGATGTATATAAACGGACTCATATTTCTCTCTCGTGTCTCCCTCGTTGACGTGATTATTCCACAAATGTGCACTTGGGAACTTATCATGTTCCCAAGTATATATATATATATATATATATATATATATATATATATATATATATATATATATATATAATTTCTTTTTTTTTTTGCTTTGTCGCTGTCTCCCGCGTTTGCGAGGTAGCGCAAGGAAACAGACGAAAGAAATGGCCCACCCCCCCACCCATACACATGTATATACATACGTCCACACACGCAAATATACATACCTACACAGCTTTCCATGGTTTACCCCAGACGCTTCACATGCCCCGATTCAATCCACTGACAACACGTCAATCCCGGTATATCACATCGATCCAATTCACTCTATTCCTTGCACGCCTTTCACCCTCCTGCATGTTCAGGCGCCGATCACACAAAATCTTTTTCACTCCATCTTTCCACCTCCAATTTGGTCTCCCTCTTCTCCTCGTTCCCTCCACCTCCGACACATATATCCTCTTGGTCAATCTTTCCTCACTCATTCTCTCCGTGTGCCCAAACCATTTCAAAATACCCTCTTCTGCTCTCTCAACCACTCTCTTTTTATTTCCACACATCTCTGTTACCCTTACGTTACTTACTCGATCAAACCACCTCACACCACACATTGTCCTCAAACATCTCATTTCCAGGACATCCACCCTCCTGCGCATAGCCCACGCCTCGCAACCATACAACATTGTTGGAACCACTATTCCTTCAAACATACCCATTTTTGCTTTCCGAGATAATGTTCTCGACTTCCACACATTCTTCAAGGCTCCCACGATTTTCGACCCCTCCCCCACCCTATGATTCACTTCCGCTTCCATGGTACCATCCGCTGCCAGATCCACTCCCAGATATCTAAAATACATTACTTCCTCCAGTTTTTCTCCATTCAAACTTACCTCCCAATTGACTTGACCCTCAACCCTACTGTACCTAATAACCTTGCTCTTATTCACATTTACTCTTAACTTTCTTCTTTCACACACTTTACCAAACTCAGTCACCAGCTTCTGCAGTTTCTCACATGAATCAGCCACCAGCGCTGTATCATCAGCGAACAACAACTGACTCACTTCCCAAGCTCTCTCATTCACAACAGACTTCATACTTGCCCCTCTTTCCAAAACTCTTGCATTTACCTCCCTCACAACTCCATCCATAAAAAAATTAAACAACCATGGAGACATCACACATCCCTGCCGCAAACCTACATTCACTGAGAACCAATCACTTTCCTTTCTTCCTACACGTACACATGCCTTACATCCTCGATAAAAACTTTTCACTGCTTCTAACAACTTGCCTCCCACACCATATATTCTTAATACCTTCCACAGAGCATCTCTATCAACTCTATCATATGCCTTCTCCAGATCCATAAATGCTACATACAAATCCATTTGCTTTTCTAAGTATTTCTCACATACATTCTTCAAAGCAAACACCTGATACACACATCCTTTACCACTTCTGAAACCACACTGCTCTTCCCCAATCTGATGCTCTGTACATGCCTTCACCCTCTCAATCAATACCCTCCCATATAATTTACCAGGAATACTCAACAAACTTATACCTCTATAATTTGAGCACTCACTCTTAACCCCTTTTCCTTTGAACGATGGCACTATGAACGCATTCCGCCAATCCTCAGGCACCTCACCATGAGTCATACATACATTAAATAACCTTACCAACTAGTCAATAATACAGTCACCCCCTTTCATAATAAATTCCACTGCAATACCATCCAAACCTGCTGCCTTGCCGGCTTTCATCTTCCGCAAAGCTTTTACTACCTCTTCTTTGTTTACCAAATCATTTTCCCTAACCCTCTCACTTTGCACACCACCTCAACCAAAACATCCTATATCTGCCACTCTATCATCAAATACATTCAACAAACCTTCAAAATACTCACTCCATCTCCTTCTCACATCACCACTACTTGTTATCACCTCCACATTTGTGCCCTTCAATGAAGTTCCCATTTGCTCCCTTGTCTTACGCACTTTATTTACCTCCTTCCAGAACATCTTTTTATTCTCCCAAAAATTTAATGATAGTCTCTCACCCCAACTCTCATTTGTCCTCTTTTTCACCTCTTGCACCTTTCTCTTCACCTCCTGTCTCTTTCTTTTATACATCTCCCACTCAATTGCATTTTTCCCTGCAAAAATAGTCCAAATGCCTCTCTCTTCTCTTTCACTAATAATCTTACTTCTTCATCCCACCACTCACTACCCTTTCTACTCAACCCACGTCCCACGCTTCTCATGCCACAAGCATCTTTTTCGCAATCCATCACTGATTCCCTATATACATCCCATTCCTCCCCCACTCCCGTTACTTCCATTGTTTTCACCTTTTTCCATTCTGTACTTAGTCTCTCCTGATACTTCCTCACAAAAGTCTCCTTCCCAAGCTCACTTACTCTCACCACCCTCTTCACCCCAACATTCACTCTTCTTTTCTGAAAACCCATACAAATCTTCACCTTAGCCTTCACAAGATAATGATCAGACATCCCTCCAGTTGCACCTCTCAGCACATTAACATCCAAAAGTCTCTCTTTCGCGCTTCTGTCGATTAACACGTAATCCAATAACGCTCTCTGGCCATCTCTCCTACTTACATGCGTATGCTTATGTATATCTCGCTTTTTAAACCAGGTATTCCCAATCACCAGTCCTTTTTCAGCACATAAATCTACAAGCTCTTCACCATTTCCATTTACAACACTGAAAACCCCATGTATTCCAATTATTCCCTCAACTGCCACATTACTCACCTTTGCATTCAAATCACCCATCACTATAACCCGGTCTCGTGCATCAAAGCCACTAACACACTCATTCAGCTGCTCCCAAAACACTTGCCTCTCATGATCTTTTTTCTCATGCCCAGGTGCATATGCACTAATAGTCACCCATCTCTCTCCATCAACTTTCAGTTTTTTCCATATCAATCGAGAATTTACTTTCTTACATTCTATCACATACTCCCACAACTCCTGTTTCAGGAGTACTGCTACTCCTTCCCTTGCTCTTGTCCTCTGACTAACCCCTGACTTTACTCCCAAGACATTCCCAAACCACTCTTCCCCTTTACCCTTGACCTTCGTTTCACTCAAAGTCAAAACATCCAGGTTCCTTTCCTCAAACATACTACCTATCTCTCCTTTTTTCACATCTTGGTTACATCCACACACATTTAGACACCCCAATCTGAGTTTACGAGGTGGATGAGCACTCTCCGCGTGACTCCTTCTGTTTCTCATTTTCTGAAAGTTTTTCTGTCCCCCCGCTCCCGTCCCCTCTAGTCGCCTTTTTTTTTTTCTTATTTTTTTTCCAAAAGAAGGAACAGAGAATTGGGCTAGGTGAGGGTATTCCCTCAGGGGCCCAGTCCTCTGTTCTTAACGCTACCTCGCTAATGCGGGAAATGGCGAATAGTTTGAAAGAAAAGAAAAAAAAAATATATATATATATATATATATATATATATATATATATATATATATATATATATATATATATATATATACATATATATACATATATATATATATATATATATATATATATATATATATATATATATATATATATATATATATATATATATATATATATATATATATATATATATATATATATATATATATATATATATATATATATATATATATATATATATATATATATATATATATATATGTATATATATATATATATATATATATATATATATGTATATATATATATATATATATATATATATATATATATATATATATATATATATATATATATATATATATATATACATATATATATATATATATATATATATATATATATATATATATATATATATATATATATATATATATATATATATATATATATATATATATATATATATATATATATATATATATATATATATATAAATATATATATATATATATATATATACATATATATATATATATATATATATATATATATATATATATATATATATATATATATATATATATATATATATATATATATATATATATATATATATATATTTATATATGTATTTATTTATTTATTTATTTTGCTTTGTCGCTGTCTCCCGCGTTAGCGAGGTAGCGCAAGGAAACAGACGAAAGAATGGCCCAACCCTCCCACATACACATGTATATACATACATGTCCACACACGCACAATATACATACCTATACATCTCAATGTACACATATATATACACACACAGACATATACATATATACACATGTACATAATTTATACTGTCTGCCTTTATTTGTTCCCATCGCCACCTCGCCACACATGGAATAACAACCCCTTCCCCCCTCATGTGTGCGAGGTAGCGCTAGGAAAAACACCAAAGGCCCCATTCGTTTACACTCAGTCTCTAGCTGTCATGTAATAATGCACCGAAACCACAGCTCCCTTTCCACATCCAGGTCTCACACACTTTGCATGGTTTATTCCAGACGCTTCACATGCCCTGGTTCAATCCATTGACAGCACGTCGACCCCGGTATACCACATCGTTCCAATTCACTCTATTCCTTGCACGCCTTTCACCCTCCTGCATGTTCAGGCCCCGATCACTCAAAATCTTTTTCACTCCATCTTTCCAACTCCAATTTGGTCTCCCACTTCTCGTTCCCTCCACCTCTGACACATATATCCTCTTGGTCAATCTCTCCTCACTCATTCTTTCCATGCGACCAAACCATTTCAAAACACCCTCTTCTGCTCTTTCAACCACATTCTTTTTATTTCCACACATCTCTCTCACCCTTACATTACTTACTCGATCAAACCACCTCACACCACATATTGTCCTCAAACATCTCATTTCCAGCACATCCACCCTCCTGCGCACAACTCTATCCATAGCCCACGCCTCGCAACCATACAACATTGTTGGAACCACTATTCCTTCAAACATACCCATTTTTGCTTTCCGAAATAATGTTCTCGACATATATATATATATATATATATATATATATATATATATATACATATATATATATATATATAAATTTATATATATATAATATATATATAAATATATTTATATATATAAATATATATATATATATATAAATATATATATATATATATATATATATATATATATATATATTTCTTTTTTTTCTTTTTTTCATACTATTCGCCATTTCCCGCATTAGCGAGGTAGCGTTAAGAACAGAGGACTGGGCCTTTGAGGGAATAACCTCACCTGGCCCCTTCTCTGTTCCCTCTTTTGGAAAATAAAAAAAAAAAAAAAAATGAGAGGGGAGGATTTCCAGCCCCCCGCTCCCTTCCCCTTTAGTCGCCTTCTACAACACGCAGGTAATACGTTGGAAGTATTCTTTCTCCCCTATCCCCAGGGATAGAGAATATATAGAAAGTATATCTCTCTTAAACCAGATATTTCCAATTACCAGTCTGTTTCAGCACATATACCCATAAGCTCTTCACCATTTCCATTCATAACACTGAATACCCCATGTACACCACTTATACCCTCAAATGCCATATTACTCACCTTCCCATTTAAATCACCCACCATCAAAACCCGGTCCCATGCACCAAAGCCGCTGACACACTCACCCAGCTGCTCCCAAAACACCCGCCCCTCATGACCAGGTGCATAGGTACCAATAATCACCCATCTCTCTCCACCCACCCCCAGCCCCACCCACATCAATCCACAACCCACCCTCCCACACTCTATCACACCTCCCACAACTCCCGCTTCAGGAGGATTGCCACCCCCTCCCTAGCTCCCGTCCTCACACCAAACCGTGACCCCACTCCCAAGACCCCTCCAAACCACTCTTCTCCCCCACCCCCGAGCTTCATTTCACTCAGAGCCAGGACATCCAAATTTCCCTCCCCAAACACACCATCCATCTCTCTCTCTCTCTCTCTCTCTCTCTCTCTCTCTCTCTCTCTCTCTCTCTCTCTCTCTCTCTCTCTCTCTCTCTCTCTCTCTCTCCCCCCCCCCCCCCATCCAGGTCACATCCACACACACCCAGACACCCCAGCCCGAGCCCATGAGGAGAATGAGCACTCCCCATTTGACTCCCTCTTCTGTTTCCACCTTTAGAAACCGAAATACAAGGAAGGGAGAGCCTCCAGCCTCCCGCCCTCGCCCCCCCCAGTCAACTGCCACGACATGCAGGGAATATGTGGGAAGTATTCTTTCTCCCCTATCCCCAGGGATATGGTGAATTAATGAGAAGGAAGAATAACTGATGAGATCAAAGAGTTTTAATTCCATCCACACAGATGAGGAGGAGGATGAAGAACCGGCCCAGAAACATGATCTATGCTCCATTCAAGGGCATATAAAACCCATGTAAATATGGAAATGGAACAGCAACACACAAGGAAAGTAAATAAGCCACCTATACAGCATCTTTGGGTTTTAGGAAGCACAGTTTGTGATGCTGGCTTTGTGTGGTTTCCAGAAAAGAGTGGTAGATATAGTTCCACCCATGTTTTTGGTATTACAGGGTTGAACTGTGGTGTTATGAAATTGAATAGGAGGAAACAAATGATATTCATAAAGACACAAAAAAATGCTTTATAGCACTATTGAATATAACCAGGTTACTACTTCCCTGTTCTGATATGCTTCACAAGTCTGAACTGAGAGAAGAAATTTAATCAATGTGAACAAGGGAATTATTAGAATGAGGGGGAGGGAAAATGAGATGATGAAAGTAAAGTGAATTCACCAGCAATAGAGTAAATAAGATTGAAGTATATAGGAGAAGATCAATTGTGGAGAAAAGACAGAGTGGTGGCAATAGAAGAAATCCTTGAGGAATACCACTGCTGTTAGGATAAGAGGAAGAAGTCACTCCATCAACAGTTACAGCAATGGCACAGCCAAAAAAGAAGCTATGCTGTAGGGCTACAGCAAGAAGGAAAAGCCAGAAAAACTGAAGGAAAAATGTTTAACAAGCAGACCTTTGCCACACCCTGTCAAATGCTTTGGAGATGTCGAGGGTCATGACAAAAGTTTCACTAAATTCTCTGAGAGTTGAACTTTGCATATTGCAGACATGAAAGCAATGAAGCCAAAGTTGGAGGGGTTAGAATGGTCTCCTTTCTAAGGGGAAGGCTCCATCACAGCAATAAAGGCAAGCAAGTGTCAAAGTTCGTTCATAGGCATATTCCTTAAGGACCCAAGGAGGTATGCCATCTGGGCCATGTGCCTTGTCCACCTTGGGTTGAGGGAGCACTTGGAAGACCCTGCTTGAGGAAAATAGAGATGGCATTGGTTCAGTGTGAGGAATGAGGAGGAGACATATATATATATATATATATATATATATATATATATATATATATATATATATATATATATATATATATATATATATATATATATTTTTTTTTTTTTTTTTTTTTTTATTATACTTTGTCGCTGTCTCCCGCGTTTGCGAGGTAGCGCAAGGAAACAGACGAAAGAAATGGCCCAACCCCTCCCCCATACACATGTACATACATACGTCCACACACGCAAATATACATACCTACACAGCTTTCCATGGTTTACCCCAGACGCTTCACATGCCTTGATTCAATCCACTGACAGCACGTCAACCCCGGTATACCACATCGCTCCAATTCACTCTATTCCTTGCCCTCCTTTCGCCCTCCTGCATGTTCAGGCCCCGATCACACAAAATCCTTTTCACTCCATCTTTCCACCTACAATTTGGTCTCCCTCTTCTCCTCGTTCCCTCCACCTCCGACACATATATCCTCTTGGTCAATCTTTCCTCACTCATTCTCTCCATGTGCCCAAACCATTTCAAAACACCCTCTTCTGCTCTCTCAACCACGCTCTTTTTATTTCCACACATCTCTCTTACCCTTATGTTACTTAATCGATCAAACCACCTCACACCACACATTGTCCTCAAACATCTCATTTCCAGCACATCCATCCTCCTGCGCACAACTCTATCCATAGCCCACGCCTCGCAACCATACAACATTGTTGGAACTACTATTCCTTCAAACATACCCATTTTTGCTTTCCGGGATAATGTTCTCGACTTCCACACATTCTTCAAGGCTCCCAAAATTTTCGCCCCCTCCCCCACCCTATGATCCACTTCCGCTTCCATGGTTCCATCCGCTGACAGATCCACTCCCAGATATCTAAAACACTTCACTTCCTCCAGTTTTTCTTCATTCAAACTCACCTCCCAATTGACTTGACCCTCAACCCTACTGTACCTAATAACCTTGCTCTTATTCACATTTACTCTTAACTTTCTTCTTCCACACACTTTACCAAACTCAGTCACCAGCTTCTGCAGTTTCTCACATGAATCCGCCACCAGCGCTGTATCATCAGCGAACAACAACTGACTCACTTCCCAAGCTCTCTCATCCCCAACAGACTTCATACTTGCCCCTCTTTTCAAGACTCTTGCATTTACCTCCCTAACAACCCCATCCATAAACAAATTAAACAACCATGGAGACATCACACACCCCTGCCCCAAACCTACATTCACTGACAACCAATCACTTTCCTCTCTTCCTACACGTACACATGCCTTACATCCTCGATAAAAACTTTTCACTGCTTCTAACAACTTACCTCCCACACCATATATTCTTAATACCTTCCACAGAGCATCTCTATCAACTCTATCATATGCCTTCTCCAGATCCATAAATGCTACATACAAATCCATTTGCTTTTCTAAGTATTTCTCACATACATTCTTCAAAGCAAACACCTGATCCACACATCCTCTACCACTTCTGAAACCACACTGCTCTTCCCCAATCTGATGCTCTGTACATGCCTTCACCCTCTCAATCAATACCCTCCCATATAATTTACCAGGAATACTCAACAAACTTATACCTCTGTAATTTGAGCACTCACTCTTATCCCCTTTGCCTTTGTACAATGGCACTATGCACGCATTCCGCCAATCCTCAGGCACCTCACCATGAGTCATACATACATTAAATAACCTTACCAACCAGTCAACAATACAGTCACCCCCTTTTTTAATAAATTCCACTGCAATACCATCCAAACCTGCTGCCTTGCCGGCTTTCATCTTCCGCAAAGCTTTTACTACCTCTTCTCTGTTTACCAAATCATTTTCCCTAACCCTCTCACTTTGCACACCACCTCGACCCAAACACCCTATATCTGCCACTCTGTCATCAGACACATTCAACAAACCTTCAAAATACTCATTCCATCTCCTTCTCACATCACCACTACTTGTTATCACCTCCCCATTTACGCCCTTCACTGAAGTTCCCATTTGCTCCCTTGTCTTACGCACCCTATTTACCTCCTTCTGATCATTATCTTGTGGAGGCTAAGGTGAAGATTAGTATGGGTTTTCAGAAAAGAAGAGTGAATGTAGGGGTGAAGAAGGTGGTGAGAGTAAGTGAGCTTGGGAAGGAGACCTGTGTGAAGAAGTATCAGGAGAGACTGTGTACAGAATGGAAAAAGGTGAGAACAATGGAAGTAAGGGGAGTGGGGGAGGAATGGGATGTATTTAGGGAATCAGTGATGGATTGCGCAAAAGATGCTTGTGGCATGAGAAGAGTGGGAGGTGGGCTGTTTAGAAAGGGTAGTGAGTGGTGGGATGAAGAAGTAAGAGTATTAGTGAAAGAGAAGAGAGAGGTATTTGGACGATTTTTGCAGGGAAAAAATGCAATTGAGTGGGAAAAGTATAAAAGAAAGAGACAGGAGGTCAAGAGAGAGGTGCAAGAGGTGAAAAAAAGGGCAAATGAGAGTTGGGGTGAGAGACTATCAGTAAATTTTAGGGAGAATAAAAAGATATATATATATATATATATATATATATATATATATATATATATATATATATATATATATATATATATATATATAAATATATATATATATATATATATATATATATATATGGGGGCCTTGAAGAATGTGTGGAAGTCGAGAA
Organism: Panulirus ornatus; assembly: GCF_036320965.1. NCBI lineage: Eukaryota > Metazoa > Arthropoda > Malacostraca > Decapoda > Palinuridae > Panulirus > Panulirus ornatus. The sequence continues at coordinate 36,908,489 of NC_092228.1, read as the reverse complement.
CATTATCTCGGAAAGCAAAAATGGGTATATTTGAAGGAATAGTGGTTCCAACAATCTTGTATGGTTGCGAGGCGTGGGCCATGCATAGAGTTGTGCGCAGGAGGATGGATGTGCTAGAAATGAGATGTTTGAGGACAATGTGTGGTATAAGGTGGTTTGATCGAGTGAGTAACGTAAGGGTAAGAGAGATGTGTGGAAATAAAAAGAGCGTGGTTGAGAGAGCAGAAGAGGGTGTTTTAAAGTGGTTTGGGCACATGGAGAGAATGAGTGAGGAAAGATTGACCAAGAGGATATATGTGTCGGAGGTGGAGGGAACGAGGAGAAGAGGGAGACCAAATTGGAGGTGGAAAGATGGAGTGAAAAAGATTTTGTGTGACCGGGGCCTGAACATGCAGGAGGGTGAAAGGAGGGCAAGGAATAGAGTGAATTGGAGCGATGTGGTATACCGGGGTTGACGTGCTGTCAGTGGATTGAATCAAGGCATGTGAAGCGTCTGGGGTAAACCATGGAAAGCTGTGTAGGTATGTATACTTGCGTGTGTGGACGTATGTATATACATGTGTATGGGGGGGGGCATTTCTTTCGTCTGTTTCCTTGCGCTACCTCGCAAACGCGGGAGACAGCGACAAAGTATAACAAAAAAAGAAAAAAAAAAAAATATATATATATATATATATATATATATATATATATATATATATATATATATATATATATATATATATATATATTATTTTTTTTTTATTTATTATACTTTGTCGCTGTCTCCCGCGTTTGCGAGGTAGCGCAAGGAAACAGACGAAAGAAATGGCCCAACCCCCCCCCCCATACACATGTATATACATACGTCCACACACGCAAATGTACATACCTACACAGCTTTCCATGGTTTACCCCAGACGCTTTACATGCCTTGATTCAATCCACTGACAGCACGTCAACCCCGGTATACCACATCCCTCCAATTCACTCTATTTCTTGCCCTCCTTTCACCCTCCTGCATGTTCAGGCCCCGATCACACAAAATCTTTTTCACTCCATCTTTCCACCTCCCATTTGGTGTCCCTCTTCTCCTCGTTCCCTCCACCTCCGACACATATATCCTCTTAGTCAGTCTTTCCTCACTCATTCTCTCCATGTGCCCAAACCACTTCAAAACACCCTCTTCTGCTCTCTCAACCACGCTCTTTTTATTTCCATACATCTCTCTTACCCTTACGTTACTCACTCGATCAAACCACTTCACACCACACATTGTCCTCAAACATCTCATTTCCAGCACATCCATCCTCCTGCGCACAACTCTATCCATAGCCCACGCCTCGCAACCATACAACATTGTTGGAACAACTATTCCTTCAAACATACCCATATTTGCTTTCCGAGATAATGTTCTCGACTTCCACACATTCTTCAAGGCCCCCAGCAATTTTCGCCCCCTCCCCCACCCTATGATCCACTTCCGCTTCCATGGTTCCATCCGCTGCCAGATCCACTCCCAGATATCTAAAACACTTCACTTCCTCCAGTTTTTCTCCATTCAAACTCACCTCCCAATTGACTTGACCCTCAACCCTACTGTACCTAATAACCTTGCTCTTATTCATATTTACTCTTAACTTTCTTCTTTCACACACTTTACCAAACTCAGTCACCAGCTTCTGCAGTTTCTCACATGAATCAGCCACCAGCGCTGTATCATCAGCGAACAACAACTGACTCACTTCCCAAGCTCTCTCATCCCCAACAGACTTCATACTTGCCCCTCTTTCCAAAACTCTTGCATTTACCTCCCTAACAACCCCATCCATAAACAAACTAAACAACCATGGAGACATCACACACCCCTGCCGCAAACCTACATTCACTGAGAACCAATCACTTTCCTTTCTTCCTACACGTACACATGCCTTACATCCTCGATAAAAACTTTTCACTGCTTCTAACAACTTGCCTCCCACACCATATATTCTTAATACCTTCCACAGAGCATCTCTATCAACTCTATCATATGCCTTCTCCAGATCCATAAATGCTACATACAAATCCATTTGCTTTTCTAAGTATTTCTCACATACATTCTTCAAAGCAAACACCTGATCCACACATCCTCTACCACTTCTGAAACCACACTGCTCTTCCCCAATCTGATGCATGCCTTCACCCTCTCAATCAATACCCTCCCATATAATTTACCAGGAATACTCAACAAACTTATACCTCTGTAATTTGAGCACTCACTCTTATCCCCTTTGCCTTTGTACAATGGCACTATGCACGCATTCCGCCAATCCTCAGGCACCTCACCATGAGTCATACATACATTAAATAACCTTACCATCCAGTCAACAATACAGTCACCCCCTTTTTTAATAAACTCCAGTGGAATACCATCCAAACCTGCTGCCTTGCCGGCTTTCATCTTCCGCAAAGCTTTTACTACCTCTTCTCTGTTTACCAAATCATTTTCCCTAACCCTCTCACTTTGCACACCACCTCGACCAAAACACCCTATATCTGCCACTCTATCATCAAACACATTCAACAAACCTTCAAAATACTTACTCCATCTCCTTCTCACATCACCACTACTTGTTATCACCTCCACATTTGCGCCCTTCACTGAAGTTCCCATTTGCTCCCTTGTCTTACGCACTTTATTTACCTCCTTCCAGAACATCTTTTTATTCTCCCTAAAATTTAATGATACTCTCTCACCCCAACTCTCATTTGCCCTTTTTTCACCTCTTGCACCTTTCTCTTGACCTCCTGTCTCTTTCTTTTATACATCTCCCACTCAATTGCATTTTTTCCCTGCAAAAATCGTCCAAATGCCTCTCTCTTCTCTTTCACTAATAATCTTACTTCTTCATCCCACCACTCACTACCCTTTCTAATCAACCCACCTCCCACTCTTCTCATGCCACAAGCATCTTTTGCGCAATCCATCACTGATTCCCTAAATACATCCCATTCCTCCCCCACTCCCCTTACTTCCATTGTTCTCACCTTTTTCCATTCTGTACTCAGTCTCTCCTGGTACTTCCTCACACAGGTCTCCTTCCCAAGCTCACTTACTCTCACCACACTCTTCACCCCAACATTCACTCTTCTTTTCTGAAAACCCATACAAATCTTCACCTTAGCCTCCACAAGATAATTTATAAATATATATATATATATATATATATATATATATATATATATATATATATATATATATATATATATATATATATATATATATATATATATATGTATATATATATATATATATATATATATATATATATATATATATATATATATATATATATATATATATATATATATATATATATATATATATATATATATATATATATATATATATATATATATATATATATATATATATATATATATATCATGGGGGTCCATATCTTCATGGTTTAAGTAAAAATGCTTAGTTCAGAATGATTGACCTAATTATGCTAGCGGACTGCCAAGCATACATTGACTACTCACTCTCCTATAGACTAAGGAAAAACCGATAACCTTCTTTCATTAGATACCTAAATAAAATGAAACGAGTCATTATAACATGACAATTAAAAGGGCTTAAGCACGCAGTGACTGGAATCTTGATATCTTACTGGCTGCAACCCTACTAACATAAGCAGTCATCATGCGGGGGTCTGCGGACATTATTACAATAAATATCTAAGGCTACTCACAGTATCAGAAATAACATGAAATGCATTCCTACACAAATGCTAATAGTATCTTAGCCTCCTAATTCACAATTGCAAGGGGCTTCTTTTTCTCTGGTGCTAAGAGTTCACTTGAGTGCGAAACATATTTTCTTAGCTAGATTGTGGGCAAATGGTCTGCAACCGAGTCTCTGAGCTAGAGTGTGTCTGTGGCCAAGTTAATCTTCGTCTTCCACGTCAGGTCGGTCCATGCTCTCAGCGGCGCTGGGTCAAGCACGTCCTTAAGACTCTTCTCAGCTGGGACTGACTGGTGCCCTACAGATGTTAGACCCAAGTAGGTGCTCGACCCACACAGTTGATCGACTCATCCAGGCTGCCCTGTTGGAATTGAAGTTATCATTGTCTCTTGTAGACACTTTATTGGCTCCTTAGCCTCGCAGGGGGCGAGCCATGCACACTGTATAAAGACACCTTTTGCAACAAATCTATGTATTAACTTAGCAGGATTTCTTAGTGAATGTTGAATGCTATGTCCCCCGGGCTGGATTACTGTCTCCAAGGAGATAGGGTACTCACTGACACCGAGTGACCTGAGTCTCGTCTGTGTACTGCGTGACCCGGAATCAAGTCGAGTTGCCAAGGTGATCATTTGTTTCCCTGGTTTATTACTTCAATATATCACTTTGTCACTTTTCCACACTCGATACATTTTCGTGGTGTCATTATTTGATACTGGATCACTCTATGTTCTTATTTGAGCACCGTAAATAGTGAACTTTTGCACTTGGCTAAAATTCTAAATGGGAACTGCTATGGACGAGGACATATCTCTCATGAGTTTAACAATTTATTCTATATAACTAAACTACAGCTGTACTCATGATACATGCCACGGGTTATTCTACGCAATGACTCCTTACATTATTCTTACAATATTATGATTTGCTAAACAATATTACCAGAGTGCCCATAATTCGCATCTTTCCCTCTGGCGGGAGGAATGAGATGGAGGGTCAGTGGGTGGCGGTGAACCCTTGCTGTTGACCCAAGGCACCGATCACCACCGTATGGTTGCCAGCATTACAGTGACGAGGAAATAAAAAAAAATGATAATTTAGAGTAGACTCGTCAGCGTGAGACTGAATAGGGCTTGATGCTGAAGAGAAAGGCTAATCTATGAAGGAAAACAAAGTATGAGATCGTACAGAATCCTGAGAAATTTGACTATTCATATAGGAAGGAAAAGTCGCTCAGTAAGCGACTACTACAATGACCAAGTAAAGAGGATGTTAAACATCAGAAAACACAGAGAAGGAGAGAAATCAAAGAAAGTTTAGAAAACATTGGCTTTACGCCACACTCTGCCACATCCTTATGGAAAGGTTGAGGGCTACGACAGGTGACTCACCCATATCCCTGAGGAAAGAGGACCAGATATGAGTCACATTGGAGAAAAGATGACCGTTAGACCTTGCATTGCTGAAGCCATACTGTTAATAAAAAAAGAGAATGAGATTCCAAGTGTTTGAAACAATGAGACTTAAGGTAGTTTCAAAGACTTTGCAAACAATAAAAGTGAGAACAATGGGGTGATAGCCGTAAGATTAGAACAGTCTCATTTCTTCAGGATGGGCTGCACCAAGGCATGCTTCCAAGAAGAAACAAAACTTTGGTTTTTATAACAGACGAGATAGATGAGCAAGGATCGAAGTCAGCTCATAGGCACATTCTGTCCCAGATACAAATGGCTTTTAAACAGGGATGATCAAACCAAGACTGGGAGGAGAGAGATCTGGCCGAAGAAAGGATTTCCTCTAAATGGTCAGTACAGCAGGAGGCATTCCCGCCAGCGAAGGAGTAACATCCCAGGAAGTCAGTAGAGAGGCCGTATAGGGATGACCCTGAGCTCTCCCACAGTGTCAGAGTCGACGTTTTGTGGGGTGATGGGGATAAGCTTACTCAGTATATCTTTGCTTTAACCACTTGGTTGCGTCATAGGATTTCAAGGTGTGATTTTAAAGTGATTTCGCAGCCAAAAACTGATATTTCAAGCTTCTTTATGATAGTACCACACAAGTATCGCATGAGAAATCCATTACTGGCATCTAAATATCTTGGTTTTTATATTACATGGTTAAGAAAATAAGCTTTTGTTACGAATGTGCTAAAAAGATAGTTTTCAGAGAAAGATTATAACATCTACCCAACTCTGATTTAGTAGTAAGAAGAAAAAAATCATTCTTAGTTAAGTAATTAAAAACAGTAATTTTCTATGGTGTGAAAATGCGTAAATTCATCCAAAAATATAGGTTACGTAATATTAGATTAGGCTAGCGTAGTCATCTGCTGTGACTTATTTTTCTAGGTAATTAAAAGGTCACTATTTAGTTAAGTAGACTTTTATTTCAGTTAAAAACGAATGAATTACAGAAAAATATATACATAATTGTATCTCTTGCCAGAAAATACACAAAAGTGTTAGATCAAAAATATAACAAAACAGAAAAAAAAATACTAGAATGCACATATGATTGTATGTCTTATTCTGATATGTCCAGCAGCACAACAGCAGGTTTTCTTAATATTTGCTCGGAATGTAGTGCTCCTGAAAATTGTCAAGATATCACACATAATGGAGGATTTTCTTAGCAGCACATAAGAGAATAAAGTCTGCCTTTGCATGAATCTTTCACTTTAGTTTTGCAGTGAGATGGCAATGTAGCGTAGACAACGCAGTTTGGCAGTCTCCCCAACGATATAATCAATAAGGTAAGCTGGGGAAATTTTAAGAGACGACCGTCGGCTTCGAATACTTAATATGAGGTGAGAATATCTCGGTAGGCCTAAGAGGCATCGAGAGCCAGCAGGGGCCCCTAGCCAAACATCCTCGCGAGGCCTCTCCCGCATCCTAATGGTTGGGGACCCTGGGGATGTCTCTCTCTCTCTCTCTCTCTCTCTCTCTCTCTCTCTCTCTCTCTCTCTCTCTCTCTCTCTCTCTCTCCCTTTTAAGGTCTTAACTATAAAAAGTATCGCATATTGGAACGACTACGAGCTTACGAACAAAGCGAAATGCATGTAGTGCATTATGGAAGGATGACAAATTGAGGAGGACGGTTTTCTATCCACATTCAAAGTACGACAGAGTGAGATTTTTTGCTTAAAAATTCATCACGTGCCAGAGCTCTTCGAAGGACCCGGGCCCGAAGACAGCAGCCCCTAAGCCCCCCACCACCCCCTTCACCAGGCCTAGTTGGCTTGTGAGGCACGGGAGAGAGAGTGTGTATGTTTTAGCTACCCCAGTCATCGCTAGATGAAAGCATGTATCTACTGGGGGAAAGAGGGGTACCGGATTGGAAGACAATAGTATTTAAAGAAAACAATGGATTCCTGGAGACCTGTTGATTGGTCTTAGACGAAATGCGACTGTCACGGACTTGCACTTTATGGTAATAGTGGTGATCTATTACTTTTGAGGTCACTTTCAACACTGCACTGCATGCAGAGTTGATCAACATGGCAGTCGCAAAAAAATGAATGTCGACAATTAATCCTAGAATGGTATGGTCAATGAAAATGACTTGAACATAGCTTCGAAGAGATTCAGGAAAAACTTCAAAGTGGTAAGGAGAACAAGCATAGTGGTAGGTCTATTCCTAAAACGAAAACAAGGTAGTGGAGAGGTGAAATGAAAAAGCGCCTATAGTCTAAGAAAGTAGTTCATAAGAAATTCAAAGAGATCGGTAAACAACATGGTAGAGTAAGTTATGTAAATTTGCGCAGGGAAAGACACAGATTTATACGACAAAATAACCGTCAATAAAGCGTACATTGCTGAAGACAGGAAAAGAAACCATAAAGAGTTTACACCACCAGATAGATCATGCAATACTCGGCAAGTTGCTGCGTCATATGATTATTGTGTGGCCATCAGCAACTCAAGGGTGGGACTTTCAAGTTCTGGAACTCTCTAACCTGTCATGTCTTTCCCAATAACTTTGACTTAGCACATTTCAAATGACAGGTTTTTTTCACTTTTTCAAAAAATTCTTCAATACTTTCCCCTGTCTTTTCTTTTTCCGTTTCATAATTCTTGTATATTTCAATTAAGGCCCGGTTTTAATGTGGACTTTTGTCCGTGACTGGAACCTACAATATAAAACAAAAGTTATGCTAGAAGCAAGAGAGTCATTACCTAGTCAATAGGTCTTCTAACTGCATAAAACAGTGATTTGGCTCAAAACAACGAGGCCATGGCAAAAATCATAAATGACTTGTATCCGAATTTAGATCGAAAAAAGCCATGTCCTGAATCAAGCAATCCATGTCCTAAATCAAGCAAACCATATCATGAATCCAGTTTCAGTAATAACGGAGGAAAACGTTCTTCAACAAACTGATTTAAAAAGGTGAAGACAATAAACGAATGTAAATAAATGAATCGACAGGCCCTGATATGCTTTATCTTAGTTATAATAAAGGAGACGAAAAATGAGATATTTTATCCGGACTGTTCTTTTCAATAAGTCACTTGCTGCAGGAAAAGTTCCAGATAAATGAAAATTGCCAATGTAGCGCTGATATCAAAAAAAGGTAGTAGTCACTGCCAGGATATTATCGTCTAAGTAGCTTAAAGTCTGTAGTTGAGAAACTTATGGAAACCATAGAACTGTAAACCATTAAGAGGATCACCACTTAATGAACCACTGTCAGCAAGGTTTTTGACGAAATAACACATGTGAGACATATTTTCAAAAACCATTCATTGAGGTTTGGCATCGAAGATTGCTAGCAAAAAAAAAAGGTCACATGACACTGATGGGGCTGTACTCCGGTGGATAGAATATTAGCTGACTGACCATAAACAGAGTTGTATTAATGGCAAAGCTTCAGAGTGGTTAGGCGTAACAAGTGAAGTGCCACAAGGATTAGTATTGGAACAGCCTGTCTTATTCATATGTATTACTAACATTGGTGACGGGCTTAATTACAAGATATCAAAATTCACTGATGTTACAAAGCTTGAAAAATAAATCTATAAATGAAGTTGAACGTCTGCAGCTTCAAACTGACATTAAAGAAAATGATGGGCTGGGCTCTGCGGTGACATATGAATTCTGATTTCGATAAGTACAAAGTTATACATATCGGTAGCAAAAGCGAAAAGACAAGCTACATTATGAACTCAGTTGAATTCCAAAAGATAATTGTGGAAACAATATTTGTGTGTAGTAATCTCTGGTGACCTAAAACCAACTAAGCACTGCACAAAGACAGTGAAAACAAAACTCTTTAATTGTGAGGTATGGCCTTCAAATTTGTTTCCAGGGAAATCATCCTTTTTTTTTGTAAGTCATTTGTTCGTCCACCATCTTGAACATTGTGTTCAGATTTAGTCTTCCTACCTTGAAAATAATCATAGGCAGAATGAAGAGAGTGCAGCAACGAGCTGCCAAGATGATTCCTTAGCTGAGAAAAGAATCCTATGAGAGAAGATGAAACTTCTAGAATCTATTTTAGATTAGACAAGTATTTAAAACGATCAAAGGCTTCGATAATCTTTATCTATCAAGTTATTCAACGTTTGTTATATCTGATTCCGTGAATTCACTCGCAGTAATGAGGTGAATTTTTTTTCTATTCAAAAGGATTGTTAATATATGGAAGTCTTTACTACTTATGGCGGTTGAAAAGAAAACTAGAGATGCGTTTAAGAATAGACTTAATAATCATTTGGCTTCAAGTCCACGACTTACATTATTTGCGCCTCTTAGTCACATTGTCCATATGAAAGTTATTCCCTTTGAATTATCTTTATGCCATCTATCTTTAGCCACACTGATCTGTGAGTTCATGATATTTTCCATTACCACAAATAGCCCCGATAGGACCCAATAGTCTGTTTCTCTTTGAATTCCCTTGTATTTATTTGAGTTTGTTTGTAATGTTTCAGTTTGCTCTCCTCATATTTAAAAGGTTACCAACGGAGAGTGTGTGTGTTGGTCTTAATAAGTGGAAGAGTAATGTTTGCCAGAAAATGCCATTAAACTAATTCGGCTAATGGGATGTAGTGATGATGCCTTAGTAGTGAAGATGAGGGTGTAGTGAAGAAGAGTATGGTGAACACAAGTGCGCAGTGGTTGGTTTGTTAAGGATACAGACTTTCATTCCAAGACAAGTTTCATACTCGTAATATTTCAATGCTTTCACATTTTCTCTTTTCTACGTCAGTGAAGGATGTCATAAGTCCCACTATCATTCTGTTTGCTTCTCAGGAACAGCTTACATCTTGTCAGTTAATCTGTACTCCTATCTGTACTTGAGCTGAGACAATCTTTGTTATGAAAAATTTTACCACACGTAGTGCTCCTGTATCCTACACCTGTGAACAGCTCTCAGTGTGCTCATGATGGTATATCTCCACTGCCTTTTGCGTGTTTTATAATTCGTTTGTGGTAATTTATAATGATGACAGTCACAATTTACAAGCCACTTTGTATGATGGATGATCATATTCTCCAATATTCATCGGAGTGTGTGGTGGAAATGAAAAAGAAATAACTGTAAAGAATATACTTACAAAAACCACAATTGGAAAAATATGACTGAATAACCAAATAACACAGAAGGAAAGTGCTACAGGTAAATGGAATAAATGTGCGATCAGGTAAAGAAAACTATGTCAAAAAAGCACAAGAAGAATATGTTGACGGTTAACGACTTGCGTGACAAATATTTCAAAACTACCTACCAGAGAAATTACAGAATAGAAACAACACAAAAAAAAGAGTATACAAGTTACAATGCAAGTGTGTGCAATAAACACGTAGGCTGTATAATAGACTCACCATCGGCCGCTGGCCCAGGCCAGGAGGAAGAGAAGTGGTCCTGAGACAATGATGCCCACGAGGACAGCCAGCCAGGTCCACTGGTGGAAGGGGAAGGCCAGGGCCTGCCAGTGGGGCAACGGTGGCTCCGTCCGGGTCATGAAACACATCATCTGTGTTTAGTAATCAGGACTGACTCATGACTATATGTAAATGTGATGAGATAGAAATATTTCTTTTCAAGATGAGAAAAGTTGTATAAGAATATACGGAAATTCAGTTGAGAAAGGTTGATCTCTGAAGGACCATAGCCGGATTCGTTTACCTCTTCAAACTCCCCTTTAAATTTCATTGTACCCTTTCTTTCAGGTATTCAAAGATGCCTTATGTCAAAAGGAACTATATCTAACACCGAGAAAAACCCCTGGTGTGTCAGTTAACCAAATATCATGGCATGTGTGATCGTTACTTTTCGTAACAGACGTGCACGTTAGACACGGCACAACAAATTATCATGACACTCTCTGAGTTACTGAGAAGATTATTCTGATCCAGATGATAAGAATTATCTTTATGATATTGGGTAATTGGGAGTAAGATAACACAGAACACTGTGCCTTTGAAAATTGTATCAGAGATTAAAACACTGACAAATTATCGACACATTGTGCAGTGAATAACTAAAGTGTACATATCAATGTGAATAATGTATGAATCTAAAATCGTGTTAATAACACATAACAGATAATCAAACAATCTGGTAATTACATAGATAACAAGTAATAGGTAAGTTAACTATCTGGAGATCCTGTAGATTTCAAGTAAAATGTAAGTAAACAATTTGAAAATTACGTTGATAAGTGATAAAGTGAAAAATGAAAATTGTGTAGATAAATCATGTATAAAACTTATGGTGAGTCGTGAAACATTCTACAAAACGTTCACTTCATATCTTGTTACAACAAGTATTCAAAAGTGTGAAGTTGGTGAAGTAAGATAAAAACAAATATACGTGCAAGTAACATGACTAAGCGTGTTACTGGTCGGGATAACCCAAACATTAATAAAATCGCCAACTCAGTAGTCAGCCGGGAAACCGCTTAGTATGCGAGATTCAGAAGTGTGAACTGCGCCAGATAAGGTCAATTTGCTTATGTATTAATTACTCTTTTTCATTTTCTTTTATTTTTCATTTCTTATCAGTTGATAAGGGAGATATTTTCGTTGAACATTTCTGATAACTTACAGTTCTGGACGACTCCCTAAATATTCAAGGCTGAGCCGTGTAGGGTTTAGTGCTTCCCAATCCTCCTCCAAGTATTCCTTTTAACTCTAGGCTTAGCTTCACAGACTTCTCCGTCTGCCATCACTCTTCACGTCATTCATAAATCTTGTTTTCTGATTCATTCTTGTTGAATTCATCTGTAACGTCACTAGTAACAAGACTAAGTCTCGAGAGTTGGATTATGCAATCACACTTCCAGGTGTTGAAACCTCGGGCAAGCAAGTATTCAGACAATCAAATAAACTCAATGCCTCCTGGACACCAAGAAGCGTCAGGCATGTGTACAATATGTGCACGCACGCAGAGGAGGATAGACAAAGTAGATCTAGATATTGTTAAGAGACGTGACAACGCAAACGTGATCTCATAACATACAACACGGTAACCACATAACACAAAAATAATAAGTATCCAACCATGTGGTTTAGTGATGCCTCACCCTTTACGGTCTCCTTACGCAGCAACACCCATTGCTGCAACTCTTGCAACTTTTGGTAAAACTCGCAGGTAAAGTCGCCACCACCTGCCTCGAGTAACACAGTGGAGTACGAGACTTTTGGCAGCGCAAAGCACAAACTACAACCGCCCACTAACTCAAGACCACAGTATTCCTTCATCCCTTCTGCAGAAGCTTCATAAGACCTGGCAGCCATGCAACTCTTCCTCGCTGGGCCTGCTGCACTTCCTTGACTTACGGCAGTGTCACGTGAACCCTGCTAATCTCATCTCTTCTTGCCTCACTTTCTATAAGCTGCCTAATAATATCAATGAAAATGTAAAATGAAATGAAATAAATAACGGTTTCTTGGATTTAGCAATCATTTGGCTGTACACACTTGAAGTATTTCAGATATTGCAAAACTGGGAGGTCTAGTGACCATGCAGTAACTAATCATGAAGAAACTTAAAATCAAGATGAGCTGCATGTTTCCACACTGAAAAATTATGAGTGAGTTTATATATAGATAGACAACGTGGCAGATATATAGGGATGTTCACAGAGTCAAAGATATGATTTATATTTATATTCTATTGAGCATTAAGCTGTGAATGGTTACAGCAATTGTTGACGTACCACATAACCTAACTAACTGAACTGAATTGTTCACTTGCATAGCTATGCACCTGTACATGGAGTGTTTTCGGCGTTCACAGCGGTAAGTAGAGGTCTGATTTAAATAAATCGATTGTGGTGCAGAATGGCGGTCAGTGTTAGAGAGGTGGAGGGGGTGTCTCTATGACGGGAATTGTTAGCATTTTATTCCCAAACTACTGTGTGAGCTGCCGATATTGGTTGGAGAGGGCGGATAGGTTCAGCAAGCTGAGGGGCTGTTCATAGATGGTGTAAGAAGAGCCAAGGATGATTTTGCCTACCCTTTTCTGCACTCGATCTAATAGTTCCTTCTGTGTAACAGTTACTGAGGAGGACCAGGCTGGGGAAAATGAATGAATGAATGAATGATGATGATAGAAAAGTCCTTCAAAGAAAGGGAGAAAGAAGAGGGGGAAGGCAAGAGCTAAGTTAGAGGAAGTGAATTTTAGTAGAAGGTAAAGAGCCAAGGCGTGCATTGGGTTGTTAGGTTAGTAAGGACAGAGCTGGTGAGAGGAGGGTGAAGGAAGGGGTAGCTTTTTCTTTTAGGGTGGTTATAGGAAGAGAGAAATTATATCTCTGACGTGGCTGGGGAGACATAAGCGAGCTTACAGCTTAGAAAGAGTAAAGACGATGTAGAAATTCCTAAGCTTAATTGGAGAGATGCCTAATATTTAAGTCGACTGAGAAGGTACTGATGGTATGAGGAAGATTTGACGTTAGTGCTGACATGACTCCTCTAGTTGAAACCATAAAAAGTTTGAAGTGCCTGACTACCCGGAGAATGCCAGGGCCTAGTTTGCTGTCAAGGGACAGGACGTTGTCAGCAACCAAGATGATGTGCATTGTCACAGTTTTGGTGCAGTTGATAGTGACGTCGTTGGCCGCGTTCCACTCCTGAAGGTTGCTGATGATGTGCTGAAGGGTACTGAAGTCAGGAGAGTTGTTGCTGATAGTGATGCCACAGGTGGAGTTGTCCCCGTACTTCCAACGATGGTTTGTGTCCTTAATGGCGTTAATGATGATGGTGAGGAAGTAGAGCGGCCACATCTTGGTACCCTGTGGTACATCGCATATTAGGAGCAGTGGTGTCGATTAGGCTTCCCTGAAGCGGACCGTTTGGTGTTGCTCGATCAGGAAGTCCGCCAGCCACGAGACGAGACACCTTGCGTGGTCTCAGGTCGACAGCGTTCTTTATGACGATTTTATGGTTTACCAAGTCGAACGCCTCAGGGAAGTCTACAAAAATGAGTGCCATCGAGGTCTTGCGCTTCTCCAAGTTGTAAATAAAGTCTAGGAGACTGACATGGAAGTAAACGGTGGAGGAAGACTTCATGTTTCCAGACTGCTGAAGGTCTACTGAATCAGTAACATCGGCCTATATCCAAGCAAACACAACACTTTCACAAATTAGACTGGGGATTGGAGTGATGGCAACTGGACGTAAACCCTAAAGATAAACTCTGGATTGGTGTATTTGGGTAGTGGAGTGAATACACTGTCTTACAAGCTGTAGGGCATTTAAATTGCTTGAGAAAAGCATTAGTTAACGCAGTTAGTGGTGTAGCTAATTCATGGAAGAATTTCTTGCATAGTTTCAATGGGAAACCTACTCTCGTGGTTGGCCTTTTGATTTTATGGCTCAGAAGGCGCATAGCCTCTTGATATTCCTCTACTAAGTTTTGGGAGATGGGCTTGGTAGGTATGCTGGGAGGGAGCTCATGTCGAATTATGGAAATCATTAGCAAATATTGGCAAAGTAATTGTCAATTTGGTGCACGATCTCCTCATTGCTAAAATGGTCTGCATGAGGAAAGAGGAGAGCCTTCGCTTGTCAGAGCCAGTTACCTCTTTCATTCTATCATCGACAGATGTTTGCCCGCTTTAAATGACGCACTTTGCTTGGGTAATAGGCCTCCTTTGCGACCCGTCCTTCGCACTGCACTTTGTTGTGAAGCTGCTTTTAAAAGTCATTGGAATGACTATTGAACGCATGATTACGTCGTTTGATGCAATGGGTGATCAAGGAAGCGCAAGCCGGGTGTAGCGTTACCGTCTTACGGGAATAGAAGGCCTGGCGGTAGGTTTCGTGATACTTCTCCCAAATGATTCCAACATCATCTTCACTTGTCACCTCAGTCCAGTGATAACGAGTTCCGCACAAACTGAAATTTCTCTTCGCTGAGTCAGTGAATGGCCGATAAAATTTGGTGTCTTCGAGCTCGCATTGGGAGATGGTGGGGACGGGGACCACAACACCGATGAATGATTACTGCTACCAAGATGGTGTATGTGTGCGTGTGTGTGTGTGTGTGTGTGTGTGTGTGTGTGTGTGTGTGTGTGTGTGTGTGTGTGTGTGTGTGTGTGTGTGTGTGTGCGTTTGTGTGTGTGTGATAGATTGTGGTATCAATAAGAGTCAGCTCAAGAGTGTTTTGACCACGCGTGAGAAATCGAACAGTCTGAGACAGATGTAGTTGCTCTTGGAGGATGGTGGCTTCTATATCAATGAAATCCCCCATATCACAAGCTTATAACAAGGGTACCTTGTCCCGAATGTGTCAGATGTGTAGGTCACATTGAACTTTGACAGCTTGGGAGTGTGACAAATACACATATGTCCACATCGCGGGTTAAGGAATGTATCAATGTGTAAGACTCACGCACACTACCATTAATTTTTCATTAGCTATTTGCTATTATTTTACTGTGTTACATATAGTTAGATGCATGTTCCCACGGGCTCACTGTTCCCACGGGCTCACTGTTCCCACGGGCTACTGTTAATCAGGATGTTTGAACACGTAAGAGCTGATCTGTTATTTGAACACGTTCTTGAATAGGTGTTGACGGACTCCCATATAAACCCTGCCAGTGTGACCTGAGGGGACACACTGGCCAGCATCGTCACACTGTTCACTAGAGTGTGTCGTAGTGTGTCATAAGACTATAGCCCAGAGTACTACAGATGGACGTACATATTTTTTGTAATAAATCTACAAAGGCCGCCTGATCTTCATTGAGTACCACAGACGAAGACCTGATTTCCTTCCTGTCAACTCAACCTTACAAATGGTGGCAGCGGTGGGCTGACCTTCAACCGCTCGCGCCCAACAACACCAGACATGTGTTTATATCATAAGAACGCTAAACACATTTCAGCGGAATGCCGAGCATTAGCTAGACAGACGTCACCTAACACAGGTTCATCATGTCATCATCAACAATGACAATCTCTCGCTCATGACGAGACTCCGTCACATAAGGAACTCTTAAGACATTTTCGTTCTTCGCCATTTTCTCACATTACAAGTTTCGATTTAGTGGGTTCTTTCCAGGATAAGCCAATCACAATCTTTCTAGACAGCGGCGCAGGAGTAGATGTCATTCATTATGATTTTATTCAACTTGTTCAATGCTCGCACTTTTACTCATCCCTTCAAAGTATCTCAAATGAAAATCTAGACGTAAGGGGCACTATTGAAATGAACATTCGCATAGGCGACTCGGTCATTACCGTAACCCCTTACATTGTTCGTGGTGTAACTTTTCCTGGTAACTTGTTACTAGGACGCCACTCTATGTGTGGCACAACATGAGATCTGTCGTGCTATTTATCATGAAAATGTTGTTTGTGTTGATAAAACGTTCCCGCCATTGTCAGAGAAGAGTTCTCACTCAGTCAGAGTCATTAATACATCTGCTCTCACGTGGGCCCAGCTTCACGGTAGACAATACGTATCCTTTTTACTTTTCTACTCATCATTGTCCTGGTCAACTGAAAACCAACATGATTCTGCATAGTGACACATTAACGAAGGTTCCTCTCTCACTTTCTCGAACATGGATGACTGATCATGGACTCAGACATAGTGAGGGTGATCTCGCACTAAGAGTAGTTGCTGAACCTTCATCACTAACTGTCAAAGGACTATCCATGATGGATGCCTCTATTCATGAGACCCCAGATGGAGAGGTCGCCATATACATTGCCAATACGGGACCCACAACTGTCCGTCTCCGTAGAGGGGCTAAGCTTGTGGAATTCTCCGTTTTGAAGTCGGGAATTCAAGACGAGGAGTTGCATGAGCTTAACATCCGTCTAGTCTCACATTCCATTAACCCACCACCACTTACTCCTCCTACCACTGACTCAGCAGTGCACTGCTCGAGTCAGCTCCCCACCATCACCCCTGACACAGCAGTGCACGGCTTGAGTCAGCTCCCCATCATCACCCCTGACTCAGCAGTGCACGGCTTGAGTCAGCTCCCCACCATCACCCCTGACACAGCAGTGCACGGCTTGAGTCAGCTCCCCATCATCACCCCTGACTCAGCAGTGCACGGCTTGAGCCAGCTCCCTACCATCACCCCTGACTCAGCAGTGCACGGCTCGAGGCAGCTCCCAGTCTTCACCCCTGACACAGCAGTGCACGGCCTTGAGTCAGCTCCCCCACCATCACCCCTGACACAGCAAGTGCACGGCTTGAGTCAGCTCCCCACCTATCACCCCTTGACACACATGCAGTGCATAGGCTGGAGTCAGATCCCACCATCACCCCTGACTCAGCAGTGCACGGCTCGAGGCAGCTCCCCAGCCTTCACCCCTGACACAGCAGTGCACGGCTTGAGTCAGCTCCCCACCATCACCCCTGACTCAGCAGTGCACGGCTCGAGGCAGCTCCCAGTCTTCACCCCTGACTCAGCAGTGCACGGCTCGAGTCAGTTCCCCACCATCACCCCTGACTCAGCAGTGCACGGCTCGAGGCAGCTCCCAGTCTTCACCCCTGACTCAGCAGTGCACGGCTCGAGTCAGTTCCCCACCATCACCCCTGACTCAGCAGTGCACGGCTCGAGGCAGCTCCCAGTCTTCACCCCTGACACAGCAGTGCACGGCTTGAGTCAGCTCCCCACCATCACCCCTGACACAGCAGTGCACGGCTTGAGTCAGCTCCCCATCATCACCCCTGACTCAGCAGTGCACGGCTTGAGCCAGCTCCCCACCATCACCCCTGACACAGCAGTGCACGGCTTGAGTCAGCTCCCCATCATCACCCCTGACACAGCAGTGCACGGCTTGAGTCAGCTCCCCACCATCACCCCTGACTCAGCAGTGCACGGCTTGAGTCAGCTCCCCATCATCACCCCTGACACAGCAGTGCACGGCTTGAGTCAGCTCCCCATCATCACCCCTGACACAGCAGTGCACGGCTTGAGTCAGCTCCCCACCATCACCCCTGACACAGCAGTGCACGGCTTGAGTCAGCTCCCCATCATCACCCCTGACACAGCAGTGCACGGCTTGAGTCAGCTCCCCACCATCACCCCTGACACAGCAGTGCACGGCTTGAGTCAGCTCCCCACCATCACCCCTGACACAGCAGTGCACGGCTTGAGTCAGCTCCCCACCATCACCCCTGACACAGCAGTGCACGGCTTGAGTCAGCTCCCCATCATCACCCCTGACACAGCAGTGCACGGCTTGAGTCAGTTCCCCACCATCACCCCTGACTCAGCAGTGCACGGCTTGAGTCAGCTCCCCATCATCACCCCTGACTCAGCAGTGCACGGCTTGAGTCAGCTCCCCACCATCACCCCTGACTCAGCAGTGCACGGCTTGAGTCAGCTCCCCATCATCACCCCTGACTCAGCAGTGCACGGCTTGAGTCAGCTCCCCATCATCACCCCTGACTCAGCAGTGCACGGCTTGAGTCAGCTCCCCACCATCAGCCCTGACATGATATCCAAGGTAGGATTAACCAAACATGTTGACCAGTTAACAGACTTACTTAACCAGTATAGGTCTACTATTGCCTTATCAGGAGAACCACTCGGTAGAACTCACTTGGATGTTCACACTATTAACTTAGAGAAACACACAAGTCCCATCTACATCCCAGCCTATCGATTGCCACACACACGCGCACAGACACACAGCAAACAAACTTGTTCAGGACATGTTGAAAGATAAGGTCATAGAGGAATCACGATCACCATGGAATTCACCACTTCTGATCGTTCCGAAAAAGGACGGAACTTTTAGACCAGTTATAGATTTTAGAAAACTCAACAACAACGACAACAACAACAACAACAACAACAACAACAACAACAACAACAACAACAAGGTCACGTTGACAAGATGGTTTCCCATTACCAGTGGTATCAGAGCTTCTTCATAGCCTCGGTAACAATAAGGTATTTTCAACTTTGGATTTATTGAGCGGATTTTGGCAGATTCCCTTGTCAGAGGAAAGCCGCCCCCTGACTGTGTTCAGTACGCCAGATGGTCACTGGCAGTTCATATGCATCATGACCTTTGGTCTTCATTCCTCACCGGTGATCACCTTCTCAAGGTTAATGACTAACATTTCTCGTCACATGTTGGGCAAAGAAGTATTGGTTTATCTTGATGATATAATTGTCATGTCTCCAGATATTGCCTCTCATTTCAAAAGTCTGGAGAGAGTATTTCTACGACTTAAGGATGCAAACCTAAAAGTCATGTTATCCAAATGTTCCTTTCTACAAACAAGAATTGATTACTTAGGTCACACCGTTGATGAAAACGGTATTCAACCTAATGCAGATAAAGTAAAATTAATTGTAGAATGGCCAGTCCCTTCCACAACAGACAAGGTCAAATCTTTCCCTGGTTTAGCAGGATATTATCGACGATTTATCGTTAATTTCGCGAAGATCGCAAACCCCCTCACTTCACTTCTGAAACAGGGAGTTACAGTCCAGTGAACTACAGCGCAAGACAATGCGTTTAACTTACTCAAGCAACTCTTGATCGAGGCGCCTATCCTTCGATTTCCCAACTTTGAGAAACCCTTCATTTTGCACACAGATGCTTGTAAACAGGGTCTTGGAGCTGTACTTATGCAGGAGTCAAATAAGGGTAGACTTTTTCCCATAGACTATGCGAGCCGTTCATGTTCAAAGACGGGATCGAAATACTCAATAACTGAGTTAGAAGGCCTTGCAGTTGTTTGGGCACTCAAACATTTTAAGGAATACATATATAGTTACCCTATTACAGTTTATACAGATCACAGAACACTGTTAGGTATTTTTCAACGACAAGATCCTACAGGAAGGTTTCAGAGGTGGTTTTTAACTACACAAACATTTGACCCAGATTTTCGTTTTGTTTCTGGCTCATCCAATGTAGTTGCAGACGAGCTTTCCCGCAGAGTGGGTGCAGTCACTGTAGATAATAGCCTCGTAGATTTTGATGTAGAGAGGTTGAGACAGCATCAACGGGATGACCCAGTCTGGGGTCTTGTCATAGCATTCCTAGAGGGTATAAGATCTTCCTTGGATGCTAAGACAGTTATTCCAGTCAGATAATTGTATTTAGCACAGTGGGGGAGTCTTGTGCAGGGACGCGAAATTAGGAGTGCCCGCCCGCGTTGTCAAACAAACAATAATTCCAACAGCATTAGTACAGGATTTCTTGAAGTTAGCACATGATTCACCACAGGCCGCACACCTGGCGCAGATAAATGCTGTAAGCAAACTCGTTTACAGATCATATTTTGAGGAGCCAAACCCGTAACACTCACAAGGGAAGTCCCACTACCCCGCAAACTGTGTTGAAATATCCTTTACCTTCATATCCATGGGAAAGAGTTCATATGGACGTATTAGGAGGTTTTCCTAGGTCCATGGCAGGCTACAGATACATTTTAGTAATTACTGGTGCCTTCACGAGATATTGTGAATTAGTCCCAGTTCAAAATAAAGACGCAGCCACGGTCGCTAAGGCGTTCAAAAAATACATCTTAGACAGACATAATGCACGGTCGCTAAGGCGTTCAAAAAATACATCTTAGACAGACATAATGCGCCGAAGATTTTAGTCACAGATAATGGAGGGGAATTCAATAACTCATTATTAGAAGAACTCTGTAAATTGTATAACATAAGTAAATGTTATACAATGGCACATCACCCAGTCTCGAATGGCCTGGCAGAAAGGTTGAACCGTAAGATCCTCCAGTGTCTTCACACTAACATTAATTTTCATCATGATGAATGGGATGAGTACCTGTCTGATGTCCAATGTTCATTATACTCTGCATACACACCCTGCCACGCCTTACACTGTTTTGATAAAGTGTTGACGTATGACATAAGAGCATCCCCTCCTTCATGTCCAGCGGTCCAGAAATCAGTTGTAGCGGAAAAAATATCGCACGACTCAATTGATTCATCAAAGGATCAAGGAAAGTCTAGGTGAAGCCACTGCAACCTTCACAAACCAGGCTAATAAATCCGTGAAACCATCAAAGGTACGTGGCTCCCGGACTCTTGGTAATGGTGCAGGAATTTAACTCTAGAAGTGAGGTTCCTAAACTTGACCCAAAATTTTCTGGCCCCTATAGAGTCTTAGCTCATTTAAAGGGACATAAGTTTAGGGTTCGACATCTAGATACAGGTGACATTCGTGAAGAACATGCGGACCACTTGAAAGTTTTACAGTATTCTGAACATGATCATTCCGGTACCACAACAGACAACACTCCTCAAACCCCAAACAATGTCACCCAACCAACTTCTACCACTGTTCAGACTGTCCCCACACCAGAACCGACTACCATCACATCACCACCACACGAACATCATTAAGACCTCGCCTTTAAGAAGTTGCTTAGTTTATCATTTTACAGATTCCTCCTTCTCATGTCCTTATGGTGTCTTCCTGTATATGACACCATGGCAGTACCGGACGCCCTTCTCACGACTCCCCGTGAGGTCCGCCTCGTGAGGGACACAGTCTCAGTTAAGCTGGGCCTGGAGGGTCTACCCTACACTTATCATAATTTAGTGAAAGTAATGGAGGCCGTACCTCGCTTACGGTCTGCCCTACTCAAGTTTTACACCAGTGCGTCCATCAGGAACTCTAATGTTGCTCCTCCTCCAACTATGTTAAACCAGTGGACCTGGAAAATGAATAGTACCTGTGTGATTCTGTATGACATAATACAAGACACTGAATCTCCAGTAAATACTAATGCCAGGATGAACACGAAAAAACAGAGGAGAATCAAGGAGAGGTCTGATTAATTTTGTAGAGTCCCTCCAATCATATTTGTTTGGTATTCCTACTCAGGAAGAATTTAATTCAGTTAGGAATCAGATTGGATCCTAACAATTTCAACAACCTCTTAACAACAGGTATATTAAGGCTGAAGCTAAGATCTTAAAACAAATTTCTAAATATTTAAATGACATAATGTTAACTGTTAATAACTTGACACAACAGGTAGAACTACTGTCAAAGTCTGTTAATATCATATATGCTATAGTGACTATTTCCACATATGTTGATAGGTTATAACACCAAATCACTTATTATGGACATCATTTCACTGACTTTTTGGAAGATGTTAATAATCTTGTAAACCAAATTGTCACACCATCATTTTTTCACTTCCCGGCACTCACACGCATTATCAAACTAGCAATGACAAAATTCGGTTGCACCCCAGCTCTCCCTCTGCATCACGTGGCCAGTTATTACTCCTTACTAACGGTTGACGTGATCCTCGAAGCGGTCATTATACACATACCATTCACTGACTCCAATACTTACAACCTTGTGAACGTAATACCATTCCCTTTTAATTATACAAAAGAGTTGCAAAAGACTATCGCCCTTGCTGATAACATGAACTTTCTCTTATATAATATTAATTCCTCGTTGATTGCACATCTCTCCTTGCATGATTTAGTATTGTGCCATAAACCATTGCTTGACAACTTGATTCGCCCCACAATACCTTGGTTTTTCATGATTTACAAACAAACTCATGTGAGTACCAACTACTTTTTGGGCATCAACAAAATGTTCTTAATTCCTGTTCCTTTAATGAAATTGTTGTTGATGAACCTTGGATTGAAAGTGTGAACAAGTGTCACGTACTGTTTTTCCCAGACCCGCAAAATGTTCTCATTCATTGCCCACCTAATCATCCCAAATCTTATTTGTTTCTGGGACACATTCAGTTAGGACAACAATGGACACTTATCAGTTCCAGTTTCAAATTGTTCGGCACTCATGATCATTATTTGGGACAAATTGATAGGACTATCCCGAGTATAGAACGAATCCCACAAAACATCAACTTATCAATCATCAATGAAGTAAATATCCAACATCTTCCGTCTAAGTTCAGGACGATCTACATTCTCCAATAAATGTTCTGGCTTCTGTGCCTTTTTAACACACATTCCATATTTCTGGAATTTGACTTATTTCATTGTCTATTGCACTCATATCATTATTCATAGTATTCTTCTTATATTGTCGTCTGCGACATAGGGTGTCTAACATACAATTCCCTAAACCCACATTGGATATTCAGAAGGTAGTCGCAGCAGCACTTCTTTATTTAGGGAGAAATCTAACTCCAGAATGACATGTATTCAATAAGCTGTTTGAACTTCTAATTTTCTTTCCATTTCATTTGCAAACTGATTTTGTTTACACCAACATGATATCCATATATATATATATATATATATATATATATATATATATATATATATATATATATATATATATATATATATATATATATATATATATATATATATATATATATATATATATATATATATATATATATATATATATATATATATATATATATATATATATATATTTATTTATTTTTTATTATTATACTTTGTCGCTGTCTCCCGCGTTTGCGAGGTAGCGCAAGGAAACAGACGAAAGAAATGGCCCGACCCCCCCCCCCATACACATGTATATACATACGTCCACACACGCAAATATACATACCTACACAGCTTTCCATGGTTTACCCCAGACGCTTCACATGCCCTGCTTCAATCCACTGACAGCACGTCAACGTATACCACATCGCTCCAATTCACTCTATTCCTTGCCCTCCTTTCACCCTCCTGCATGTTCAGGCCCCGATCACACAAAATCTTTTTCACTCCATCTTTCCACCTCCAATTTGGTCTCCCTCTTCTCCTTGTTCCCTCCACCTCCGACACATATATCCTCTTGGTCAATCTTTCCTCACTTATCCTCTCCATGTGCCCAAACCACTTCAAAACACCCTCTTCTGCTCTCTCAACCACGCTCTTTTTATTTCCACACATCTCTCTTACCCTTACGTTACTCACTCGATCAAACCACCTCACACCACACATTGTCCTCAAACATCTCATTTCCAGCATATCCATCCTCCTGCGCACAACTCTATCCATAGCCCACGCCTCGCAACCATACAACATTGTTGGAACCACTATTCCTTCAAACATACCCATTTTTGCTTTCCGAGATAATGTTCTCGACTTCCACACATTCTTCAAGGCCCCCAGGATTTTCGCCCCCTCCCCCACCCTATGATCCACTTCCGCTTCCATGGTTCCATCCGCTGCCAGATCCACTCCCAGATATCTAAAACACTTCACTTCCTCCAGTTTTTCTCCATTCAAACTAACCTCCCAATTGACTTAATCCTCAACCCTACTGTACCTAATAGCCTTGCTCTTATTCACATTTACTCTTAACTTTCTTCTTCCACACACTTTTCCAAACTCAGTCACCAGCTTCTGCAGTTTCTCACATGAATCAGCCACCAGCGCTGTATCATCAGCGAACAACAACTGACTCACTTCCCAAGCTCTCTCATCCCCAACAGACTTCATACTTGCCCCTCTTTCCAAAACTCTTGCATTTACCTCCCTAACAACCCCATCCATAAACAAATTAAACAACCATGGAGACATCACACACCCCTGCCGCAAACCTACATTCACTGAGAACCAATCACTTTCCTCTCTTCCTACACGTACACATGCCTTACATCCTCGATAAAAACTTTTCACTGCTTCTAACAACTTTCCTCCCACACCATATATTCTTAATACCTTCCACAGAGCATCTCTATCAACTCTATCATATGCCTTCTCCAGATCCATAAATGCTACATACAAATCCATTTGCTTTTCTAAGTATTTCTCACATACATTCTTCAAAGCAAACACCTGATCCACACATCCTCTACCACTTCTGAAACCACACTGCTCTTCCCCAATCTGATGCTCTGTACATGCCTTCACCCTCTCAATCAATACCCTCCCATATAATTTACCAGGAATACTCAACAAACTTATACCTCTGTAATTTGAGCACTCACTCTTATCCCATTTGCCTTTGTACAATGGCACTATGCACGCATTCCGCCAATCCTCAGGCACCTCACCATGAGTCATACATACATTAAATAACCTTACCAACCAGTCAACAATACAGTCGCCCCCTTTTTTAATAAATTCCACTGCAATACCATCCAAACCCGCTGCCTTGCCGGCTTTCATCTTCCGCAAAGCTTTCACTACCTCTTCTCTGTTTACCAAATCATTTTCCCTAACCCTCTCACTTTGCACACCACCTCGACCAAAACACCCTATATCTACCACTCTATCATCAAACACATTCAACAAACCTTCAAAATACTCACTCCATCTCCATCTCACATCATCACTACTTGTTATCACCTCCCCACTTGCGCCCTTCACCGAAGTTCCCATTTCCTCCCTTGTCTTACGCACTTTATTTACCTCCTTCCAGAACATCTTTTTATTCTCCCTAAAATCTAATGATACTCTCTCACCCCAACTCTCATTTGCCCTTTTTTTCACCTCTTGCACCTTTCTCTTGACCTCCTGTCTCTTTCTTTTATATATCTCCCACTCAATTGCATTTTTTCCCTGCAAAAATCGTCCAAATGCCTCTCTCTTCTCTTTCACTAATACTCTTACTTCTTCATCCCACCACTCACTACCCTTTCTAATCAACCCACCTCCCACTCTTCTCATGCCACAAGCATCTTTTGCGCAATCCATCACTGATTCCCTAAATACATCCCATTCCTCCCCCACTCCCCTTACTTCCATTGTTCTCACCTTTTTCCATTCTGTACTCAGTCTCTCCTGGTACTTCCTCACACATGTCTCCTTCTCAAGCTCACTTACTCTCACCACCCTCTTCACCCCAGCGTTCACTCTTCTTTTCTGAAAACCCATACAAATCTTCACCCAGCCTCCACAAGATAATGATCAGACATCCCTCCAGTTGCACCTCTCAGCACATTAACATCCAAAAGTCTCTCTTTCGCACGCCTGTCAATTAACACGTAATCCAATAACGCTCTCTGGCCATCTCTCCTACTTACATAAGTATACTTATGTATATCTCGCTTTTTAAACCAGGTATTCCCAATCATCAGTCCTTTTTCAGCACATAAATCTACAAGCTCTTCACCATTTCCATTTACAACACTGAACACCCCATGTATACCAATTATTCCCTCAACTGCCACATTACTCACCCTTGCATTCAAATTACCCATCACTATGACCCGGTCTCGTGCATCAAAACCACTAACACACTCATTCAGCTGCTCCCAAAACACTTGCCTCTCTTGATCTTTCTTCTCATGCCCAGGTGCATATGCACCAATAATCACCCACCTCTCTCCATCAACTTTCAGTTTTACCCATATTAATCGAGAATTTACTTTCTTACACTCTATCACATACTCCCACAACTCCTGTTTCAGGAGTATTGCTACTCCTTCCCTTGCTCTTGTCCTCTCACTAACCCCTGACTTTACTCCCCAAACATTCCCAAACCACTCTTCCCCTTTACCCTTGAGCTTCGTTTCACTCAGAGCCAAAACATCCAGGTTCCTTTCCTCAAACATACTACCTATGTCTCCTTTTTTCACATCTTGGTTACATCCACACACATTTAGGCACCCCACTCTGAGCCTTCGAGGAGGATGAGCACTCCCCGCGTGACTCCTTCTTCTGTTTCCCATTTTAGAAAGTTAATACAAGGAGGGGAGGATTTCTGGCCCCCCGCTCCCGTCCCCTGTAGTCGCTTTCTACGACACGCGAGGAATACGTGGGAAGTATTCTTTCACCCCTATCCCCAGGGATAATATACATATATATATATACATATACACACACACACACACATACACATACATACGCACATATACACACACACACACACATACATATATATTCATATGAGAAATGTAAGAAACAATTTAGAAAACTGAAACTTCTAGCTTGAAATGAATGAAAAAAAAGAATGTCACATAATGGTTCAACCTCTGGCTATGGAAAAAAGGAAATGTATAATTTATTTACACAAACGTCAATAGCAGTTCTCATCAATTTAACCACTGTATCAAGAAGCTTCAATGTCTAAGCTACATTTTTCTCCAATTTAACTATTTTCATTCACATTTTCAATTGTGTCTGAAGGTTCTACTTCAAGAGTGATTGTTTTTCCAGTAAGGGTCTTCATATCTTGGTTACATCCACACACATTTAGGCACCCCACTCGGAGCCTTCGAGGAGGATGCTTTACTTGTGGTGCTGACTTCCCTCTTTAAATTTGAATCGCCATTTCCCGCGTAGTTCACTTTCTGTAGATGATGTGTATGTCTTGGTAGGAATGTAGATGCAGCTGTAGAGGATGTACGCGCCACTGTAGAGGATATATATATATATATATATATATATACATATATATATATATATATATATATATATATATATATATATATATATATATATATATATATATATATATATATATATATATATATATATATATATATATATACATATATATATATATATATATACATATATATATATATATATATATATATATATATATATATATATATATATATATATATATATATATATATATATATATATATGTATTCTTTTTTTTATATATTTTATATATATTTTACATATATTTTTTTTTTATTATACTTTGTCGATGTCTCCCGCGCTTGCGAGGTAGCGCAAGGAAACAGACGAAAGAAATGGCCCAAGCCACCCCCATACACATGTATATACATACGTCCACACACGCAAATATACATACTTACACAGCTTTCCATGGTTTACCCCAGACGCTTCACATGCCCTGATTCAATCCACTGACACAATGTCAACCCCGGTATACCACATCGATCCAATTCACTCTATTCCTTGCCCTCCTTTCACACTCCTGCATGTTCACGCCCCGATCACACAAAATCTTTTTCACTCCATCTTTCCAACTCCAATTTGGTCTCAAACTTCTCCTCGGTCCCTCCACCTCCGACACATATATCCTCTTGGTCAATCTTTCCTCACTCATTCTCTCCATGTGCCCAAACCATTTCAAAACACCCTCTTCTGCTCTCTCAACCACGCTCTTTCTATTTCCACACATCTTTCTTACCCTTACGTTACTTACTCGATCAAACCACCATACACCACACATTGTCCTCAAACATCTCATTTCCAGCACATCCATCCTCCTGCGCACAACTCTATCCATAGCCCACGCCTCGCAACAATACAACATTGTTGTAACCACTATTCCTTCAAACTTACACATTTTTGCTTTCCGAGATAATGTTCTCGATTTCCACACATTCTTCAAGGCTCGCAGGATTTTCGCCCCCTCCCCCACCCTATGATCCACTTCCGCTTCCATGGTTCCATCCGCTGCCAGATCCTTTCCCAGATATCTAAAACACTTTACTTCCTCCAGTTTTACTCCATTCAAAATACCTCCCAATTGACTTGACCCTAAACCCTACTGTACCTAATTACCGTGCTCTTATTCACATTTCCACTTAACTTTCTTCTTTCACACACTTTACCAAACTCAGTCACCAGCTTCTGCAGTTTCTCACATGAATAAGCCACCAGCGCTGTATCATCAGGGAACAACAACTGACTCACTTCCCAAGCTATCTGATCCCCAACAGACTTCATACTTGCCCCTCTTTCCAAAACTCTTGCATTCACCTCCCTAACAACCCCATCCATAAACAAATTAAACAACCATGCAGACATCACACACCCCTGCCGCAAACCTACATTCACTGAGAACCAATCACTTTCCTCTCTTCCTACACGTACACATGCCTTACATCCTCGATAAAAACTTTTCACTACTTCTAACAACTTGCCTCCCACACCATATATTCTTAATACCTTCCACAGAGCATCTCTATCAACTCTATCATATGCCTTCTCCAGATCCATAAATGCTACATACAAATCCATTTGCTTTACTAAGTATTTCTCACATACAATCTTCAAACAAAACGCCTGATCCACACATCCTCTACAACTTCTGAAACCACACTGCTCTTCCCCAATCTGATGCTCTGTACATGCCCTCACCCCCTATATATATATATATATATATATATATATATATATATATATATATATATATATATATATATATATATATATATATATATATATATATATATTCTCAGTGAATGTAGGTTTGCGGCAGGGGTGTGTGATGTCTCCATGGCTGTTTAATTTGTTTATGGATGATGTTGTTAGGGAGGTAAATGCAAGAGTTTTGGAAAGAGGGGCAAGTATGAAGTCTGTTGGGGATGAGAGAGCTTGGGAAGTGAGTCAGTTGTTGTTCGCTGATGATACAGCGCTGGTGGCTGATTCATGTGAGAAACTGCAGAAGGTGGTGACTGAGTTTGGTAAAGTGTGTGGAAGAAGAAAGTTAAGAGTAAATGTGAATAAGAGCAAGGTTATTAGGTACAGTAGGGTTGAGGGTCAAGTCAATTAGGAGGTGAGTTTGAATGGAGAAAAACTGGAGGAAGTGAAGTGTTTTAGATATCTGGGAGTGGATCTGGCAGCAGATGGAACCATGGAAGCGGAAGTGGATCATAGTGTGGGGATGGGGGCGAAAATTCTGGGGGCCTTGGAGAATGTGTGGAAGTCGAGAACATTATCTCGGAAAGCAAAAATGGGTATGTTTGAAGGAATAGTGGTTCCAACAATGTTGTATGGTTGCGAGGCGTGGGCTATGGATAGAGTTGTGCGCAGGAGGATGGATGTGCTGGAAATGAGATGTTTGAGGACAATGTGTGGTGTGAGGTGGTTTGATCGAGTGAGTAACGTAAGGGTAAGAGAGATGTGTGGAAATAAAAAGAGCGTGGTTGAGAGAGCAAAAGAGTGTGTTTTGAAGTGGTTTGGGCACATGGAGAGGATGAGTGAGGAAAGATTGACCAAGAGGATATATGTGTCGGAGGTGGAGGGAGCAAGGAGAAGAGGGAGACCAAATTGGAGGTGGAAAGATGGAGTGAAAAAGATTTTGTGTGATCGGGGCCTGAACATGCAGGAGGGTGAAAGGAGGGCAAGGAATAGAGTGAATTGGAGCGATGTGGTATACCGGGGTTGACGTGCTATAAGTGGATTGAATCAAGGCATGTGAAGCGTCTGGGGTAAACCATGGAAAGCTGTGTAGGTATGTATATTTGCGTGTGTGGACGTGTGTATGTACATGTGTATGGGGGGGGGGGGTTGGGCCATTTCTTTCGTCTGTTTCCTTGCGCTACCTCGCAAACGCGGGAGACAGCGACAAAGTATAAAAAAAAAGAAAAGAAAATATATATATATATATATATATATATATATATATATATATATATATATATATATATATATATATATATATATATATATATATATATATATATATATATATATATAACTATATATATATATATATACATATATATATATATATATATATATATATATATATATATATATATATATATATATATATATATATATATATATATATATATATATATATATGTATATATATATATATAGTTATATATATATATATATATATATATATATATATATATATATATATATATATATATATATATATATATATATATATATATATATATATATATATATATATATATATATATATATATATATATATATATATATACATATATATATATATATATACATATATATATATATATATATATATATATATATATATATATATATATATATATATATATATATATATATATATATATATATATATATATTATATATATATATATATATATATATATATATATATATATATATATGGCATTCCGCCAATCCTCAGGCACCTCACCATGAGTCATACATACACTAAATAACCTTCCTAACCAGTCAATAATACAGTCACCCCCTTTTTTAACAAATTCCACTGCAATACCATCCAAACCTGCTGCCTTGCCGGCTTTCATATTCCGCAAAACTTTTACTACCTCTTCTCTGTTTACCAAATCATTTTCCGTAACCCTCTCACTTTGCACACCACCTCGACGAAAACACCTTTTATCTGCCACTCTATCATCAAACACATTCAAAAACCTTCAAAATACTCACTCCATCGCCTTCTCACATCACCACTACTTGTTATCACCTCCCCATTTGCGCCCTTCACTGAAGTTCCCATTTGCTCCCTTGTCTTACGCACTTTATATACCTCCATCCAGAAATTCTTTTTATTCTCCCTAAAATTAATGATACTCTCTCACCCCAACTCTCATAACTCTCATAATTTGGTAAATTAAATGGGAGGGTATTGATTGAGAGGGTGAAGGCATGTACAGAGCATCAGATTGGGAAAGAGCAGTGTGGTATCAGAAGTGGTAGAGGATGTGCGGATCAGGTGTTTGCTTTGAAGAATGTATGTGAGAAATACTTAGAAAAGCAAATGGATTTGTATATAGCATTTATGGATCTGGAGAAGGCATATGATAGAATTGGTAGAGATGCTCTGTGGAAGGTATTAAGAATATATGGTGTGGGAGGCAAGTTGTTAGAAGCAGTGAAAAGTCTTTATCGAGGATGTAAGGCATGTGTACGTTTAGGAAGAGAGGAAAGTGATTTGTTCTCAGTGAATGTAGGTTTGCGGCAGGGGTGTGTGATGTTCTCCATGGTTGTTTAATTTATTTATGGATGGGGTTGTTAGGGAGGTGAAAGCAAGAGTTTTGGAAAGAGGGGCAAGTATGAAGTCTGTTGGGGATGAGAATGCTTGGGAAGTGAGTCAGTTGTTGTTCGCTGATAATACAGCGCTGGTGGCTGATTCATGTGAGAAACTGCAGAAGCTGGTGACTGAGTTTCGTAAAGTGTGTGTAAGAAGAAAGTTAAGAGTAAATGTGAATAAGAGCAAGGTTATTAGGTACAGTAGGGTTGAGGGCCAAGTCAATTGGGAGGTAAGTTTGAAAGGAGAAAAACTGGAGGAAGTAAAGTGTTTTAGATATCTGGGAGTGGATCTAGCAGCGGATGGAACCATGGAAGCGGAAGTGGATCATAGGGTGGGGGAGGGGGCGAAAATCCTGCGAGCCTTGAAGAATGTGTGGAAGTCGAGAACATTATCTCGGAAAGCAAAAATGGGTATGTTTGAAGGAATAGTAGTTCCAACAATGTTGTATGGTCGCGAAGCGTGGGCTATGGATAGAATTGTGCGCAGGAGGATGGATGTGCTAGAAATGAGAAGTTTGAGGACAATGAATGGTGTGAGGTGTTTGATCGAGTAAGTAACGTAAGGGTAAAAGAGATGTGTGGAAATAAAAAGAGCGTGGTTGAGAGAGCAGAAGAGGGTGTTTTGAAATGGTTTGGGCACATGGAGAGAATGAGTTAGGAAAGATTGACCAAGAGGATATATGTGTCGGAGGTGGAGGGAACGAGGAGAAGTGGGAGACCAAATTGGAGGTGGAAACATGGAGTGAAAAAGATTTTGTGTGATCGGGGCCTGAACATGCAGGAGGGTGAAAGGAGGGCAAGGAATAGAGTGAATTGGATGGATGTGGTATACCGGGTTGACGTGCTGTCAGTGGATTGAATCAGGGCATGTGAAGAGTCTGGGGTAAACCATGGAAAGCTGTGTAGGTATGTATATTTGCGTATGTGGACGTATGTATATGCATATGTATGGGGGTGGGTTGGGCCATTTCTTTCGTCTGTTTTCTTGCGATACCTCGCAAACGCGGGAGACAGCGAGAAAGCAAAAAAAAAAAAAAAAAAAAAATATATATATATATATATATATATATATATATATATATATATATATATATATATATATATATATATATATATATATATATTTTATCATACTTTGTCGCTGTCTCCCGCGTTTGCGAGGTAGCGCAAGGAAACAGACGAAAGAAATGGCCCAACCCCCCCCCCCCATACGCATGTATATACATACGTCCACACACGCAAATATACATACCTACACAGCTTTCCATGGTTTACCCCAGACGCTTCACATGCCTTGATTCAATCCTATCACAGCACATCAACCCCGGTATACCACATCGCTCCAATTCACTCAATTCCTTGCCCTCCTTTCACCCTCCTGCATGTTCAGGCCCCGATCACACAAAATCTTTTTCACTCCATGTTTCCACCTCCAATTTGGTCTCCCTCTTCCCCTCGTTCCCTCCACCTCCGACACATATATCCTCTTGGTCAATCTTTCCTCACTCATTCTCTCCATGTGCCCAAACCACTTCAAAACGCCCTCTTCTGCTCTCTCAACCACGCTCTTTTTATTTCCACACATCTCTCTTACCCTTACGTTACTCACTCGATCAAACCACCTCACACCACATATTGTCCTCAAACATCTCATTTCCAGCACATCCATCCTCCTGCGCACAACTCCATCCATAGCCCACGCCTCGCAACCATACAACATTGTTGGAACCACTATTCCTTCAAACATACCCATTTTTGCTTTCCGAGATAATGTTCTCGACTTCCACACATTCTTCAAGGCCCCCAGAATTTTCGCCCCCTCCCCCACCCTATGATCCACTTCCGCTTCCATGGTTCCATCCGCTGCCAGATCCACTCCCAGATATCTAAAACACTTCACTTCCTCCAGTTTTTCTCCATTCAAACTCACCTCCCAATTGACTTGACCCTCAACCCTACTGTACCTAGTAACCTTGCTCTTATTCACATTTACTCTTAAATTTCTTCTTCCACACACTTTACCAAACTCAGTCACCAGCTTCTGCAGTTTTTCACATGAATCAGCCACCAGCGCTGTATCATCAGCGAACAACAACTGACTCACTCCCCAAGCTCTCTCATCCCCAACAGACTTCATACTTGCCCCTCTTTCCAAAACTCTTGCATTCACCTCCCTAACAACCCCATCCATAAACAAATTAAACAACCATGGAGACATCACACACCCCTGCCGCAAACCTACATTCACTGAGAACCAATCACTTTCCTGTCTTCCTACACGTACACATGCCTTACATCCTCGATAAAAATTTTCACTGCTTCTAACAACTTGCCTCCCAGACCATATATTCTTAATACCTTCCACAGAGCATCTCTATCAACTCTATCATATGCCTTCTCCAGATCCATAAATGCTACATACAAATCCATTTGCTTTTCTAAGTATTTCTCACATACATTCTTCAAAGTAAACACATGATCCACACATCCTCTACCACTTCTGAAACCACACTGCTCTTCCCCAATCTGATGCTCTGTACATGCCTTCACCCTCTCAATCAATACCCTCCCATATAATTTACCAGGAATACTCAACAAACTTATACCTCTGTAATTTGAGCACTCACTCTTATCCCTGACTGAGTACAGAATGGAAAAAGATGAGAACAATGGAAGTAAGGGGAGTGGGGGAGGAATGGGATGTATTTAGGGAATCAGTGATGGATTGCGCAAAAGATGCTTGTGGCATGAGAAGAGTGGGAGGTGGGCTGATTAGAAAGGGTAGTGAGTGGTGGGATGAAGAAGTAAGATTATTAGTGAAAGAGAAGAGAGAGGGATTTGGACGATTTTTGCAGGGAAAGAATGCAATTGAGTGGGAGATGTAAAAAAAAAGAGACAGGAGGTCAAGAGAAAGGTGCAAGATGTGAAAAAGAGGGCAAATGAGATTTGGCGTGAGAGAGTATCATTAAATTTTAGTGAGAATAATTAAATGTTCTATAAGGAGGTAAATAAAGTGCGTAAGACAAGGGAGCAAATGGGAACTTCAGTGAAGGGCGCAAATGGGGAGGTGATAACAAGTAGTTGTGATGTGAGAAGGAGATGGAGTGAGTATTTTGAAGGTTTGTTGAATGTGTTTGATGATAGAGTGGCAGATATAGGGTGTTTTGGTCGAGGTGGTTTGCCAAGTGAGAGGGTTAGGGAAAATGATTTGGTAAACAGAGAAGAGGTAGTAAAAGCTTTGCGGAAGATGAAGGCCGGCAAGGCAGCAGGTTTGGATGATATTACAGTGGAATTTATTAAAAAAGGGGGTGACTGTTTTATTGACTGGTTGGTAAGGTTATTTAATATATGTATGACTCATGGTGAGGTGCCTGAGGATTGGCGGAATGCTTACATAGTGCCATTGTACAAAGGCAAAGGGGATAGGAGTGAGTGCTCAAATTACAGAGGTATAAGTTTGTTGAGTATTCCTGGTAAATTATATGGGAGGGTATTGATTGAGAGGGTGAAGGCATGTACAGAGCATCAGATTGGGGAAGAGCAGTGTGGTTTCAGAAGTGGTAGAGGATATGTGGATCAGGTGTTTCCTTTGAAGAATGTATGTGAGAAATATTTAGAAAAGCAAATGGATTTGTATGTAGCAATTATGGATCTGGAGAAGGCATATGATAGAGTTGATAGAGATGCTCTGTGGAAGGTATTAAGAATATATGGTGTGGGAGGCAAGTTGTTAGAAGTAGTGAAAAGTTTTTATCGATGATGTAAGGCATATGTACATGTAGGAAGAGAGGAAAGTGATTGGTTCTCAGTGAATATAGGTTTGCGGCAGGGGTGTGTGATGTCTCCATGGTTGTTTAATTTGTTTATGGATGGGGTTGTTAGGGAGGTGAATGCAAGAGTTTTGGAAAGAGGGGCAAGTATGAAGTGTGTTGGGGAGGAGAGAGCTTGGGAAGTGAGTCAGTTGTTATTCGCTGATGATACAGCGCTGGTGGCTGATTCATGTAAGAAACTGCAAAAGCGGGTGACTGAGTTTCGTAAAGTGTGTGAAAGAAGAAAGTTAAGAGTAAATGTGAATAAGAGCAAGGTTATTAGGTACAGTAATGTTGAGGGTCAAGTCAATTGGGAGGTAAGTTTGAATGGAGAAAAACTGGTGGAAGTAAAGTGTTTTAGATATCTGGGAGTGGATCTGGCAGCGGATGGAACCATGGAAGCGGAAGTGGATCATAGGGTGGGGGAGGGGGCGAAAATTCTGGGAGCCTTGAAGAATGGGTGGAAGTTGGGAACATTATCTCGGAAAGCAAAAATGGGTATCTTTGAAGGAATAGTGTTTCCAACAATGTTGTATGGTTGCGAGGCGTGGGTTATGGAGAGAGTTGTGCGCAGGATGATGGATGTGCTGGAAATGAGATATTTGAGGACAATGTGTGGTGTGAGGTGGTTTGATCGAGTAAGTAAAGTAAGGTTAAGAGAGATGTGTGGAAACAAAACGAGCGTCGTTGAGAGAGCAGAAGAGGGTGTTTTGAACTGGCTTGGACACATGGAGAGAATGAGTGATGAAAGATTGACCAAGATGATATATGTGTCGGAGGTGGAGGGAACGAAAAGTGGGAGACCAAATTGGAGGTAGAAAGATGGAATGAAAAAGATTTTGTGTGATCGGGGCCTGAACATGCAGGAGGGTGAAAGGAGGGCAAGGAATAGAGTGAATTGGATCGATGTGGTATACCGGGGTTGACGTGCTGTCAGTGGGTTGAATCAGGGCATTTGTAGAGTCTGGGGTAAACCATGGAATGCTGTATAGGTATGTATAATTGCGTGTGTTGACGTATGTATATACATGTGTATGGGGGTGGGTTAGGCCATTTCTTTCGTCTGTTTCCTTGCGGTACCTCGCAAACACACGCAAATATACACACCTATATGTTTCAACGTATACATATATATACACACACAAGCATATACATATATATACACATGTACATAATTCATACTGTCTGCCTTTATTCATTCTCATCGCCACCCCGCCACATATGAAATAAAAACTTCTCCCCAATCATGTGTGCGAGGTAGCGTTAGGAAAATACAACAAAGGCCACATTCCTTCACACTCAGTCTCTAGCTGTCATATAATAAGGCACCGATACCACAGCTCCCTTTCCACATTCAGGCCCAACAGAACTTTCCATGGTTTACCCCAGACGCTTCACATGCCTGGTTCAATCCATTGACAGCACGTCTTCTCTGGTATACCACATTGTTCCAATTCACTCTGTTCCTTGCATACCTTTTACCCTCCTGCAAATTCAGGCGCCGATCACTCAAAATCTTCCTCACTCCATCTTTCCAGCTCCAATTTGGTGTCGCACTTCTCCTCGTTCTCTCCACCTCTGACACATATATCCTCTTGGTCAATCTTTCCTCACTCATTCTCTCCATGTGACCAAACCATTTCAAAACACCATCCCTTCTGCTGTCTCAACCACACTCTTTTTATTACCACACATCTCTCTTACCCTATCATTACCCACTCGATCATACCACCTCACACCACAAATATGTCCTCAAACATCTCATGTCCAGCACATTCAACCTCCTCCGCACAACTCTATCTATAGCCCACGCCTCGCAACCATATAACATTGTTGGAACCACTATTGCTTCAAACATACTCATTTTGCTTTTCGAGATAAAGTTCTCGACTTCCACACGTTCTTCAACACTCCCAGAACTTTCGCACCCTACCACACCCAATGATTAACTTCCGCTTTCATGGTTCCATCAGCTAGCAAACCCACTCCCAGATATCTAAAACACTGCATTTTCTCCAGTTTTTCTCCATTCAAACTTTCCTCTAAATTGACTTGTCCCTCAAAACTACTGTAACTAATATCCTTGCTCTTATTGACATTTTCTCTCATCTTTCTTCTCACACACACTTTCCCAAACTCAGTCACCAGCTTCTGCAGTTTCTCACATGAATCAGCCACCAACGCTTTATCATCAGCGAACAACAACTGACTCAAAATATATATATATATATATATATATATATATATATATATATATATATATATATATATATATATATATATTTTTTTTTTCTTATTTTTTTTTTTTGCTTTGTCGCTGTCTCCCGCGTTTGCGAGGTAGCGCAAGGAAACAGACGAAAGAAATGGCCCAACCCACCCCCATACACATGTATATACATACGTCCATACACGCAAATATACATACCTACACAGCTTTCCATGGTTTTCCCCAGACGCTTCACATGCCTTGATTCAATCCACTGACAGCACGTCAACCCCGGTATACCACATCGCTCCAATTCACTCTATTCCTTGCCCTCCTTTCACCCTCCTGCATGTTCAGGCCCCGATCACACAAAATCTTTTTCACTCCATCTTTCCACCTCCAATTTGGTCTCCCTCTTCTCCTCGTTCCCTCCAACTCCGACACATATATCCTCTTGGTCAGTTTTTCCTCACTCATTCTCTCCATATGCCCAAACCATTTCAAAACACCCCTTCTGCTCTCTCAACCACGAACCTTTTATTTCCACACATCTCTCTTACCCTTTCGTTACTTACTCGATCAAACCACCTCACACCACACATTGTCCTCAAACATCTCATTTCCAGCACATCCATCCTCCTGCGCACAACTCTATCCATAGCCCACGCCTCGCAACCATACAACATTGTTGGAACCACTATTCCTTCAAACATACCCATTTTTGCATTCCGAGATACTGTTCTCGACTTCCACACATTCTTCAAGGCTCCCAGAATTTTCGCCCCCTCCCCGACCCTATGATCCACTTCCGCTTCCATGGTTCCATCCGCTGCCAGATCCACTCCCAGATATCTAAAACACTTTACTTCCTCCAGTTTTTCTCCATTCAAACTCACCTCCCAATTGACTTGACCCTCAACCTTACTGTACCTAATAACCTTGCTCTTATTCACATTTACTCTTAACTTTCTTCTTTCACACACTTTACCAAACTCAGTCACCAGCTTCTGCAGTTTCTCACATGAATCAGCCACCAGCGATGTATCATCAGCGAACAACAACTGACTCACTTCCCAAGCTCTCTCATCCCCAACAGACTTCATACTTGCCCCTCTTTCCAAAACTCTTCCATTCACCTCTCTAACAACCCCATCCATAAACAAATTAAACAACCATGGAGACATCACACACCCCTGCCGCAAACCTACATTCACTGAGAACCAATCACTTTCCTCTCTTCCTACACGTACACATGCCTTACATCCTCGATAAAAACTTTTCACTGCTTCTAACAACTTGCCTCCCACACCATATATTCTTAATACCTTCCACAGTGCATCTCTATCAACTCTATCATATGCCTTCTCCAGATCCATAAATGCTACATACAAATCCATTTGCTTTTCTAAGTATTTCTCACATACATTCTTCAAAGCAAACACCTGATCCACACATCCTCTACCACTTCTGAAACCACACTGCTCTTCCCCAATCTGATATCTGGGAGTGGATCTTGCAGCGGATGGAACCATGGAAGCGGAAGTGGATCATAGGGTGGGGGAGGGGGCGAAAATTCTGGGAGCCTTGAAGAATGTGTGGAAGTGGAGAACATTATCTCGGAAAGCAAAAATGGGTATGTTTGAAGGAATAGTGGTTCCAACAATGTTGTATGGTTGCGAGGCGTGGGCTATGGATAGAGTTGTTCGCAGGAGGATGGATGTGCTGGAAATGAGATGTTTGAGGACAATGTGTGGTGTGAGGTGGTTTGATCGAGTAAGTAACGTAAGGTCAAGAGAGATGTGTTGAAATAAAAAGAGCGTGGTTGAGAGAGCTGAAGAGGGTGTTTTGAAATGGTTTGGGCGCATGGAGAGAATGAGTGAGGAAAGATTGACCAAGAGTATATATGTGTCGGAGGTGGAGGGAACGAGGAGAAGAGGGAGACCAAATTGGAGGTGGAAAGATGGAGTGAAAAAGATTTTGTGTGATCGGGAGGGTGAAAGGAGGGCAAGGAATAGAGGGAATTGGAGCGATGTGGTATACCTGGGTTGACGTGCTGTTAGTGGATTGAATCAAAGCATATGAAGCGTCTGGGGTAAACCATGGAAGGCTGTGTAGGTATGTATATTTGCGTGCTTGGACGTATGTATATACATGTGTATAGGGGGGGGTTGGGCCATTTCTTTCGTCTGTTTCCTTGCGCTACCTCGCAAACGCGGGAGACAGCGACAAACCAAAAAAAAAAAAAAAAAAAAAAATATATATATATATATATATATATATATATATATATATATATATATATATATATATATATATATATATATATACATATATATATATATAATATGGGTAAAACTGAAAGTTGATGGAGAGAGATGGGTGATTATTGGTGCATATGCACCTGGGCATGAGAAGAAAGATCTTGAGACGCAAGTGATTTGGGAGCAGCTCAATGAGTGTGTTAGTGGCTTTGATACACGAGACCGGGTTATAGTGATGGGTGATTTGAATGAAAAGGTAAGTAATGTGGCAGTTGAGGGAATAATTGGCATACATGGGGTGTTCAGTGTTGTAAATGGAAATGGTGAAGAGCTTGTAGATTTATGTGCTGAAAAAGGACTGGTTATTGGGAATACCTGGTTTAAAAAGCGAGATATACATAAGTATACGTATGTAAGTAGTAGAGATGGCCAGAGAGCGTTATTGGATTACGTGTTAATTGACAGGCGTGCGAAAGAGATACTTTTGGATGTTAATGTGCGGAGAGGTGCAACTGGAGTGATGTCTGATCATTATCTTGTGGAGGCTAAGGTGAAGATTTGTATGGGTTTTCAGAAAAGAAGAGTGAATGTTGGGGTGAAGAGGGTGGTGAGAGTATGTGAGCTTGGGAAGGAGACTTGTATGAGGAAGTACAAGGAGAGACTGAGTACAGAATGGAAAAAGGTGAGAACAATGGAAGTAAGGGGAGTGGGGGAGGAATGGGATGTATTTAGGGAATCAGTGATGGATTGCGCAAAAGATGCTTGTGGCATGAGAAGAGTGGGAGGTGGGTTGGTTAGAAAAGGTAGTGAGTGGTGGGATGAAGAAGTAAGATTATTAGTAAAAGAGAAGAGAGGGGCATTTGGACGATTTTTGCAGTGAAAAAATGCAATTGAGTGGGAGACGTATAAAAGAAAGAGACAGGAGGTCAAGAGAAAGGTGCAAGAGGTGAAAAAGAGGGCATATGAGAGTTGGAGTGAGAGAGTATCATTAAATTTTTGGGAGAATAAAAAGATGTTCTGGAAGGAGGTAAGTAAAGCGCGTAAGACAAGGGAGCAAATGGGAACTTCAGTGAAGGGCGCAAATGGGGAGGTGATAACAAGTAGTGGTGATGTGAGAAGGAGATGGAGTGAGTATTTTGAAGGTTTGTTGAATGTGTTTGGTTATAGAGTGGCAGATATAGGGTGTTTTGGTCGAGGTGGTGTGCAAAGTGAGAGGGTTAGGGAAAATGATTTGGTAAACAGATAAGAGGAAGTAAAAGCTTTGCGGAAGATGAAAGCCGGCAAGGCAGCAGGTTTGGATGGTATTGCAGTGGAATATATTAAAAAAGGGGTGACTGTATTATTGACTGGTTGGTAAGGTTATTTAATGTATGTATGATCATGGTGAGGTGACTGAGGACTGGCGGAATGCGTGCATAGTGCCATTGTACAAAGGCAAAGGGGATAAGAGTGAGTGCTCAGATTACAGAGGTATAAGTTTGTTGAGTATTCCTGGTA
Source organism: Panulirus ornatus (assembly GCF_036320965.1). Taxonomy (NCBI): domain Eukaryota; kingdom Metazoa; phylum Arthropoda; class Malacostraca; order Decapoda; family Palinuridae; genus Panulirus; species Panulirus ornatus. The sequence continues at coordinate 36,866,913 of NC_092228.1, read as the reverse complement.
AATTATATAGGAGGATATTGATTGAGAGGGTGAAGGCATGTACAGAGCATCAGATTGGGGAAGAGCAGTATGGTTTCAGAAGTGTTAGAGGATGTGTGGATCAGTTGTTTGCTTTGAAGAATGTATGTGAGAAGTACTTAGAAAAGCAAATGGATTTGTATGTAGCACTTATGGATCTGGAGAAGGCATATGATAGAGTTGATAGAGATGCTCTGTGGAAGGTATTAAGAATATATGGTGTGGGAGGCAAGTTGTTAGAAGCAGTGAAAAGTTCTTATGGAGGATGTAAGGTATGTTTACTTGTAGGAAGAGAGGAAAGTGATTGGTTCTCAGTGAATGTAGGTTTGCGGCAGGGGTGTGTGATGTGTTCACGGTTGTTTAATTTGTTTATGGATTGGGTTGTTAGGGAGGTGAATGCAAGAGTTTTGGAAAGAGGGGCAAGTATGATGTCTGTTGGGGAGGAGAGAGCTTGGGAAGTGAGTCAGTTGTTGTTCGCTGATGATACAGCGCTGGTGGCTGATTCATGTGAGAAACTGCAGAAGCTGGTGACTGAGTTTGGTAAAGTGTGTGAAAGAAGAAAGTTAAGAGTAAATGTGAATAAGAGCAAGGTAATTAGGTACAGTAGGGTTGAGGGTCACGTCAATTGGGAGGTAAGTTTGAATGCAGAAAAACTGGAGGAAGTAAAGTGTTTTAGATATCTGGGAGTGGATCTGGCAGCGGATGGAACCATGGGAGCGGAAGTGGATCATAGGGTGAGGGAGGGGGCGAAAATCCTGGGAGCCTGACTGTACAACGCGGAGTTATATGAATACGAATAAAGTGTATATGAACGCGCACCTTCATAGAAGTTACAAAGCTCTATCAACCAGGATCGAACCTGGGACCCTTAGCGGTTAGCATGCCTGCCTCTTGCACAAGGGGTCCCAGGTTCGATCCTGGCTGATGGAGCTTTGTATGTTCTATGAAGGTGCGCGTTCATATACATTATATTCGTATTCATATAACTCCGCGTTGTACAGTCAGGTTCGGTAAAACGCTTTCAGCTGGCTATGTGTTCTGTACTGAAACAACCGATAGACCCCGTTGCTCGCCATAGTGAGACGAAGTGTATTCGAGTACTTAGTATTTCGAATAGTTGTTTCCTATTATACAGTCCATTAGCCTAGCGGTTAGCATGCCTGCCTCTTGCACAAGGGGTCCCAGGTTCGATCCTGGCTGATGGAGCTTTGTATGTTCTATGAAGGTGCGCGTTCCTATACACTTTATTCGTATTCATATAACTCCGCATTGTACAGTCAGGTTCGGTAAAACGCTTTCAGCTGGCTATGTGTTCTGATCGGAAACAACCGATAGACTCCGTTGCTCACCATAGTGAGACGAAGGTTATTTGAGTACTTAGTATTTCGAATAGTTGTTTCCTATTATACAGTCCATTAGCCTAGCGGTTAGCATGCCTGTCTCTTGCACAAGGGGTCCCAGGTTCGATCCTGGCTGATGGAGCTTTGTATGTTCTATGAAGGTGCGCGTTCATATACACTTTATTCGTATATATATATATATATATATATATATATATATATATATATATATATATACATATATATATATATATATATTCTTTCTTCCATACTACTCGCCATTTCCCGCATTAACGAGGTAGCGTTAAGAACAGACGACTGGGCCTTTGAGCGAATATCCTCACATTGCCCCCTTTTTCTGTTCCTTCTTTTGGTAAATTGAAAAAAAAAACGAGAGGGGAGGATTTCCAGCCACACGCTCCCACCCCTTTTAGTCGCCTTCTACGACACGCAGGGAATGAGTGGGAAGTATTCTTTCTCCCATATCCCCAGGGATAACATATATATATATATATATATATATATATATATATATATATATATATATATATATATATATATATATATATATATATATATATATATATATATATATATATATATATATATATATATATATATATATATATATATATATATATATATGTATGTTATATATACATATATATATATATATATATATATATATATATATATATATATATATATATATATATATATATATATATATATATATATATATATATATATATATATATATATATATATATATATATATATATATATATATATATATATATATATATATATATATATATATATATATATATATATATATATATATATATATATATATATATATATATATATATATATATATATATATATATATATATATATATATATATATATATATATATATATATATATATATATATATATATATATATATATATATATATATATATATATATATATGTATATATATATATATATATATATATATATATATATATATATATATATATATATATATATATATATATATATATATATATATATATATATATATATATATATATATATATATATATATATATATATATATATATATATATATATATAATATATATATATATATATATATATATATATATATATATATATATATATATATATATATATATATATATATATATATATATATATATATATATATATATATATATATATATATATATATATATATATATATATATATATATATATATATATATATATATATATATATATATATATATATATATATGTAAATAGGAGAGATAGCCAGAGAGCGTTATTGGATTACGTGTTAATTGACAGGCGTGCGAAAGAGAGACTTTTGGATGTTAATGTGCTGAGAGGTGCAACTGGAGGGATGTCTGATCATTAACTTGTGGAGGCTAAGGTGAAGATTTGTATTGGTTTTCAGAGAAGAAGAGTGAATGTTGGGGTGAAGAGGGTGGTGAGAGTAAGTGAGCTTGAGAAGGAGACCTGTGTGAGGAAGTACCAGGAGAGACTGAGTACAGAATGGAAAAAGGTGAAAACAATGGAAGTAAGGGGAGTGGGGGAGGAATGGGATGTATTTAGGGAATCAGTGATGGATTGCGCAAAAGATGCTTGTGGCATGAGAAGAGTGGGAGGTGGGTTGATTAGAAAGGGTAGTGAGTGGTGGGATGAAGAAGTAAGAGTATTAGTGAAAGAGAAGAGAGAGGCATTTGGACGATTTTTGCAGGGAAAAAATGCAATTGAGTGGGAGATGTATAAAAGAAAGAGACAGGAGGTCAAGAGAAAGATGCAAGAGGTGAAAAAAAGGGCAAATGAGAGTTGGGGTGAGAGAGCATCATTAAATTTTAGGGAGAATAAAATGATGTTCTGGAAGGAGGTAAATAAAGTGCGTAAGACAAGGGAGCAAATGGGATCTTCAGTGAAGGGCGCAAATGGGGAGGTGATAAGAAGTAGTGGTGATGTGAGAAGGATATGGAGTGAGTATTTTGAAGGTTTGTTGAATGTGTTTGATGATAGAGTGGCAGATATAGGGTGTTTTGGTCGAGGTGGTGTGCAAAGTCAAAGTGAGAGGGTTAGGGAAAATGATTTGGTAAACAGAGAAGAGGTAGTGAAAGCTTTGCGGAAGATATATATATATATATATATATATATATATATATATATATATATATATATATATATATATATGTATGTATATATATATATATAAATATATATATATATATATATATATATATATATATATATATATATATATATATATATATATATATATATATATATATATATATATATATATATATATATATATTTATATATATATATATATATATATACATATATATATATATATATATATATATATATATATATATATATATATATATATATATATATTTTTTTTTTTTTTATTTTATTATACTTTGTCGCTGTCTCCCGCCTTTGCGAGGTAGCGCAATTAAACAGACGAAAGAAATGGCCCAACCCCCCCCCCCATACACATGTACATACACAGGTCCACACACGCAAATATACATACCTACACAGCTTTCCATGGTTTACCCCAGACGCTTCACATGCCTTGATTCAATCCACTGACAGCACGTCAACCCCTGTATACAACATCGCTCCAATTCACTCTATTCCTTGCCCTCCTTTCACCCTCCTGCATGTTCAGGCCCCGATCACACAAAATCCTTTTCACTCCATCTTTCCACCTCCAATTTGGTCTCCCTCTTCTCCTCGTTCCCTCCACCTCCGACACATATATCCTCTTGGTCAATCTTTCCTCACTCATTCTCTCCATGTGCCCAAACCATTTCAAAACACACTCTTCTGCTCTCTCAACCACGCTCTTTTTATTTCCACACATCTCTCTTACCCTTACGTTACTTACTCGATCAAACCACCTCACACCACACATTGTCCTCAAACATCTCATTTCCAGCACATCCATCCTCCTGCGCACAACTCTATCCATAGCCCACGCCTCGCAACCATACAACATTGTTGGAAACACTATTCCTTCAAACATACCCATTTTTGCTTTCCGAGATAATGTTCTCGACTTCCACACATTTTTCAAGGCTCCCAAAATTTTCGCCCCCTCCCCCACTCTATGATCCACTTCCGATTCCATGGTTCCATCCGCTGACAGATCCACTCCCAGATATCTAAAACACTTCACTTCCTCCAGTTTTTCTCCATTCAAACTCACCTCCCAATTGACTTGACCCTCAACCCTACTATACCTAATAACCTTACTCTTATTCACATTTACTCTTAACTTTCTTCTTCCACACACTTTACCAAACTCAGTCACCAGCTTCTGCAGTTTCTCACATGAATCAGCCACCAGCGCTGTATCATCACCGAACAACAACTGACTCACTTCCCAAGCTCTCTCATCCCCAACAGACTTCATACTTGCCCCTCTTTCCAGGACTCTTGCATTTACCTCCCTAAGAACCCCATCCATAAACAAATTATATATATATATATATATATATATATATATATATATATATATATATATATATATATATATATATATATATATATATATATATATATATATATATATATATATATATATATATACATATATATATATTTTTTTTTTTTTTTTTTTTTTTTTTTTTACTTTGTCGCTGTCTCGCGCGTTTGCGAGGTAGCGCAAGGAAACAGACGAAAGAAATGGCCCAACCCCCCCCATACACATATACATACACACGTCCACACACAGAAATATACATACCTACACAGCTTTCCATGGTTTACCCCGGACGCTTCACATGCCTTGATTCAATCCACTGACAGCACGTCAACCCCTGTATACCACATCGCTCCAATTCACTCTATTCCTTGCCCTCCTTTCACCCTCCTGCATGTTCAGGCCCCGATCACACAAAATCCTTTTCACTCCATCTTTCCACCTCCAATTTGGTCTCCCTCTTCTCCTCGTTCCCTCCACCTCCGACACATATATCCTCTTGGTCAATCTTTCCTCACTCATTCTCTCCATGTGCCCAAACCATTTCCAAACACCCTCTTCTGCTCTCTCAACCACGCTCTTTTTATTTCCACACATCTCTCTTACCCTTACGTTACTTACTCGATCAAACCACCTCACACCACACATTGTCCTCAAACATCTCATTTCCAGCACATCCATCCTCCTGCGCACAACCCTATCCATAGCCCACGCCTCGCAACCATACAACATTGTTGGAACTACTATTCCTTCAAACATACCCATTTTTGCTTTCCGGGATAATGTTCTCGACTTCCACACATTTTTCAAGGCTCCCAAAATTTTCGCCCCCTCCCCCACCCTATAATCCACTTCCGCTTCCATGGTTCCATCCGCTGACAGATCCACTCCCAGATATCTAAAACACTTCACTTCCTCCAGTTTTTCACCATTCAAACTCACCTCCCAATTGACTTGACCCTACACCCTACTGTACCTAATAACCTTGCTCTTATTCACATTTACTCTTAACTTTCTTCTTCCACACACTTTACCAAACTCCGTCACCAGCTTCTGCAGTTTCTCACATGAATCCGCCACCAGCGCTGTATTATCAGCGAACAACAATTGACTCACTTCCCAAGCTCTCTCATCCCCAACAGACTTCATACTTGCCCCTCTTTCCAAGACATATATATATATATATATATATATATATATATATATATATATATATATATATATATATATATATATATATGTATATATATATATATATATATATATATACATGGATTTGTATGTAGCATTTATGGATCTGGAGAAGGAATATGATAGAGTTGATAGAGATGCTCTTTGGAAGGTATTAAGAATATATGGTGTGGGAGGCAAGTTGTTAGGAGTGAAAAGTTTTTATCGAGGATGTAAGGCATGTGTACGTGTAGGAAGAGAGGAAAGTGATTGGTTCTCAGTGAATGTAGGTTTGCGGCAGGGGTGTGTGATGTCTCCATGGTTGTTTAATTTGTTTATCGATGGGGTTGTTAGGGAGGTGAATGCAAGAGTTTTGGAAAGAGGGGCAAGTATGAAGTCTGTTGGGGATGAGAAAGCTTGGGAAGTGAGTCAGTTGTTGTTCGCTGATGATACAGCGCTGGTGGCTGATTCATGTGAGAAACTGCAGAAGCTGGTGACTGAGTTTGGTAAAGTGTGTGAAAGAAGAAAGTTAAGAGTAAATGTGAATAAGAGCAAGGTTATTAGGTACAGTAGGGTTGAGGGTCAAGTCAATTGAGAGGTGAGTTTGAATGGAGAAAAACTGGAGGAAGTGAAGTGTTTTAGATATCTGGGAGTGGATCTGGCAGCGGATGGAAACATGGAAGCGGAAGTGGATCATAGGGTGGGGGAGGGTGCCAAAATTCTGGGAGCCTTGAAGAATATGTGGAAGTCGAGACCATTATCTCGGAAAGCAAAAATGGGTATGTTTGAAGGAATAGTGGTTCCAACAATGTTGTATGGTTGCGAGGCGTGGACTATGGATAGAGTTGTGCGCAGGAGGGTGGATGTGCTGGAAATGAGATGTTTGAGGACAATGTGTGGTGTGAGGTGGTTTGATCGAGTAAGTAACGTAAGGGTTAGAGAGATGTGTGGAAATAAAAAGAGCGTGGTTAAGGGAGCAGAAGAGGGTGTTTTGAAATGGTTTGGTTACATGGAGAGAATGAGTGAGGAAACATTGACCAAGAGGATATATGTGTCGGAGGTGGAGGGAACGAGGAGAAGAGGGAGACCAAATTGGAGGTGGAAAGATGGAGTGAAAAAGATTTTGTGTGATCGGGGCCTGAACATGCAGGAGGGTGAAAGGAGGGCAAGGAATAGAGTGAATTGGAGCTATGTGGTATACCGATGTGGTATACCATGGAAAGCTGTGTAGGTATGTATATTTGCGTGTGTGGACGTATGTATATACATGTGTATGGGGGTGGGTTGGGCCATTTCTTTCGTCTGTTTCCTTGCGCTACGTCGCAAACGCGGTAGAGAGCAAAAAAAAAAAAAGAAAAAAAATATATATATATATATGTGTACGTCCTCCCATACCATATATTCTTAATACCTTCCACAGAGCGTCTCTATCAACTCTATCATATGCCTTCTCCAGACCCATAAATGCTACATACAAATCCATTTGCTTTCTAAGTATTTCTCACATACATTCTTCAAAGCAAACACCTGATCCACACATCCTCTACCACTTCTGAAACCACACTGCTCTTCCCCAATCTGATGCTCTGTACATGCCTTCACCCTCTCAATCAATACCCTCCCATATAATTTACCAGGAATACTCAACAAACTTATACCTCTGTAATTTGAGCACTCACTCTTATCCCCTTTGCCTTTGTACAATGGCACTATGCACGCATTCCGCCAATCCTCAGGCACCTCACCATGAGTCATGCATACATTAAATAACCTTACCAACCAGTCAACAATACAGTCACCCCCTTTTTTAATAAATTCCACTGCAATACTATCCAAACCTGCTGCCTTGCCGGCTTTCATCTTCCGCAAAGCTTTCACTACCTCTTCTCTGTTTACCAAATCATTTTCCCTAATCCTCTCACTTTGCACACCACCTCGACCAAAACACCCTATATCTGCCACTCTAGAATCAAACACATTCAACAAACCTTCAAAATACTCACTCCATCTCCTTCTCACATCACCACTACTTGTTATCACCTGCCCATTTGCGCCCTTCACTGAAGTTCCCATTTGCTCTCTTGTCTTACGCACTTTATTTACCTCCTTCCAGAACATCTTTTTATTCTCCCTAAAATTTAATGATACTCTCTCACCCCAACTCTCATTTGCCCTTTTTTTTCACCTCTTGCACCTTTCTCTTGACCTCCTGTCTCTTTCTTTTATACATCTCCCACTCAATTGCATTTTTTCCCTGCAAAAATCGTCCAAATGCCTCTCTCTTCTCTTTCACTAATACTCTTACTTCTTCATCCCACCACTCACTACCCTTTCTAATCAACCCACCTCCCACTCTTCTCATGCCACAAGCATTTTTTACGCAATCCATCACTGATTCCATAAATACATCCTATTCCTCCCCCACTCCCCTTACTTCCATTGTTTTCACCTTTTTCCATTCTGTACTCAGTCTCTCCTGGTACTTCCTCACACAGGTCTCCTTCTCAAGCTCACTTACTCTCACCACCCTCTTCACCCCAACATTCACTCTTCTTTTCTGAAAACTCATACAAATCTTCACCTTAGCCTCCACAAGATAATTATCAGACATCCCTCCAGTTGCACCTCTCAGCACATTAACATCCAAAAGTCTCTCTTTCGCACGCCTGTCAATTAACACGTAATCCAATAACGCTCTCTGGCCATCTCTCCTACTTACATAAGTATACTTATGTATATCTCGCTTTTTAAACCAGGTATTCCCAATCACCAGTCCTTTTTCAGCACATAAATCTACAAGCTCTTCACCATTTCCATTTACAACACTGAACACCCCATGTATACCAATTATTCCCTCAACTGCCACATTACTCACCTTTGCATTCAAATCACCCATCACTATGACCCGGTCTCCTGCATCAAAACCACTAACACACTCATTCAGCTGCTCCCAAAACACTTGCCTCTCTTGATCTTTCTTCTCATGCCCAGGTGCATATGCACCAATAATCACCCACCTCTCTCCATCAACATTCAGTTTTACCCATATTAATCGAGAATTTACTTTCTTACACTCTATCACATACTCCCACAACTCTGTGGAAGGTATTAAGAATATATGGTGTGGGAGGAAAGTTGTTAGAAGCAGTGAAAAGTTTTTATCGAGGATGTAAGGCATGTGTGCGTGTAGGAAGAGAGGAAAGTGATTGGTTCTCAGTGAATGTAGGTTTGCGGCATGGGTGTGTGATGTCTCCATGGTTGTTTAATTTGTTTATGGATGGGGTTGTTAGGGAGGTAAATGCAAGAGTTTTGGAAAGAGGGGCAAGTATGAAGTCTGTTGGTGATGAGAGAGTTTGGTAAGTGAGTCATTTGTTGTTCGCTGATGATACAGCGCAGGTGGCTGATTCATGTGAGAAACTACAGAAGCTGGTGACTGAGTTTGGAAAAGTGTGTGGAAGAAGAAAGTTAAGAGTAAATGTGAATAAGAGCAAGGTTATTAGGTACAGTAGGGTTGAGGGTCAAGTCAATTGGGAGGTGAGTTTGAATGGTGAAAAACTGGAGGAAGTGAAGTGTTTTAGATATCTGGGAGTGGATCTGTCAGCGGATGGAACCATGGAAGCGGAAGTGGATCATAGGGTGGGGGAGGGGGCGAAAATTTTGGGAGCCTTGAAAAATGTGTGGAAGTCGAGAACATTATCCCGGAAAGCAAAAATGGGTATGTTTGAAGGAATAGTAGTTCCAACAATGTTGTATGGTTGCGAGGCGTGGGCTATGGATAGAGTTGTGCGCAGGAGGATGGATGTGCTGGAAATGAGATGTTTGAGGACAATGTGTGGTGTGAGGTGGTTTGATCGAGTAAGTAACGTAAGGGTAAGAGAGATGTGTGGAAATAAAAAGAGCGTGGTTGAGAGAGCAGAAGAGGGTGTTTTAAAATGGTTTGGGCACATGGAGAGAATGAATGAGGAAAGATTGACCAAGAGGATATATGTGTCGGAGGTGGAGGGAACGAGGAGAAGAGGGAGACCAAATTGGAGGTGGAAAGATGGAGTGAAAAAGATTTTGTGTGATCGGGGCCTGAACATGCAGGAGGGTGAAAGGAGGGCAAGGAATAGAGTGAATTGGAGCGATGTGGTATACAGGGGTTGACGTGCTGTCAGTGGATTGAATCAAGGCATGTGAAGCGTCCGGGGTAAACCATGGAAAGCTGTGTAGGTATGTATATTTGTGTGTGTGGACGTGTGTATGTACATGTGTATGGGGGGGGTTGGGCCATTTCTTTCGTCTGTTTCCTTGTGCTACCTCGCAAACGCGGGAGACAGCGACAAAGTATAAAAAAAAAAAAAAAAAAAAAAAAAGGGTTGAGGGTCAAGTCAACTGGGATGTGAGTTTGAATGGAGAAAAACTGGAGGAAGTGAAGTGTTTTAGATATCTGGGAGTGGATCTGGCAGCGGATGGAACCATGGAAGCGGAAGTGGATCATAGGGTGGGGGAGGGGGCGAAAATCCTGGGGGCCTTGAAGAATGTGTGGAAGTCGAGAACATTATCTCGGAAAGCAAAAATGGGTATGTTTGAAGGAATAGTGGTTCCAACAATGTTGTATGGTTGCGAGGCGTGGGCTATGGATAGAGTTGTGCGCAGGAGGATGGATGTGCTGGAAATGAGATGTTTGAGGACAATGTGTGGTGTGAGGTGGTTTGATCGAGTGAGTAACGTAAGGGTAAGAGAGATGTGTGGAAATAAAAAGAGCGTGGTTGAGAGAGCAGAAGAGGGTGTTTTGAAGTGGTTTGGGCACATGGAGAGGATGAGTGAGGAAAGATTGACCAAGAGGATATATGTGTCGGAGGTGGAGGGAACAAGGATAAGAGGGAGACCAAACTGGAGGTGGAAAGATGGAGTGAAAAAGATTTTGTGTGATCGGGGCCTGAACATGCAGGAGGGTGAAAGGAGGGCAAGGAATAGAGTGAATTGGATCGATGTGGTATACCGGGGTTGACGTGCTGTTAGTGGATTAAATTAGGGCATGAGAAGCGTCTGTGGAAACCATGGAAAGCTATGTAGGTATGCATATTTGCGTGTGTGGAGGTGTATGTATATACATGTGTATGTGGGTGGGTTGGGCCATTTCTTTCGTCTGTTTCCTTACGCTACCTCGCAAACGCGGGTGCCAGCGACAAAGCAAAAAAAGAAAAAAAAAAAAAAAATATATATATATATATATATATATATATATATATATATATATATATATATATATATATATATATATATATATATATGTATATATATATATATATATATATATATATATATATATATATATATATATATATATATATATATATATATATATATATATATATATATATATATATATACATATATATATATATATATATATATATATATATATATATATATATATATATATATATATATGTATGTATATATATATATATATATATATATATATATATATATATATATATATATATATATATATATATATATATATATATATATATACATCCTCTTGCACCTTTCTCTTCATCTCTTGCCTCTTTCTTTTATACCTCTCCCACTCATTTGCATTTTTTCCCTGCAAAAATCGTTCAAATGCCTCTCTCTTCTCTTTCACTAATAATCTAACTTATTCATTCCACCACTCACTACCTTTTCTAATCAACCCACCTCCCACGCTTCTCATGCCACAAGCATCTTTTGCGGAAGCCATCACTGCTTCCCTAAATACATCCCATTCCTCCCCCACTCCCCTTACCTCCTTTGTTCTCACCTTTTTCCATTCTGTACTCAGTCTTTCCTGGTACTTCCTCACACAAGTCTCCTTCCCAAGCTCACTTACTCTCACCAGTCTCTTCACCCCAACATTCTCTCTTTTTTTCTGAAAACCCCCACAAATCTTCACGTTTGCTTCCACAAGATAATGATCAGACATCCTTCCCGTTGCACCTCTCAGCACATTAACATCCAAAAGTCTCTTTTTCGTGCGTCTATCAATTAACACGTAATCCAATAACGCTCTCTGGCCATCTCTCCTACTTAAATACGTATACTTATGTATATATCGCTTTTTAAACCAGGTATTCCCAATCATCAGTCCTTTTTCAGCACATAAATCTACAAGCTCTTCACCAATTCCATTTACAACACTGAACACCCCATTTATACCAATTATTCCCTCAACTGCCACATTACTCACCTTTGCATTCAAAATCACCCATCACTATAACCCGGTCTCGTGCATCAAAACCACTAACACACTCATTCAGCTGCTCCCAAAACATAAGAGTGAGTGCTCAAATTACAGAGGTATAAGTTTGTTGAGTATTCCTGGTAAATTATATGGGAGGGTGTTGATTGAGAGGGTGAAGGCATGTAAAGAGCATCAGATTGGGGAAGAGCAGTGTGGTTTCAGAAGTGGTAGAGGATGTGTGGATCAGGTGTTTGCTTTGAAGAATGTATGTGAGAAATACTTAGAAAATCAAATGGATTTGTATGTAGCATTTATGGATCTGGAGAAGGCATATGATAGAGTTGATAGAGATGCTCTGCGGAAGGTATTAAGAATATATGGTGTGGGAGGAAAGTTGTTAGAAGCAGTGAAAAGTTTTTATCGAGGATGTAAGGCATGTGTACGTGTAGGAAGAGAGGAAAGTGATTGGTTCTCAGTGAATGTAGGTTTGCGGCAGGGGTGTGTGATGTCTCCATGGTTGTTTAATTTGTTTATGGATGGGGTTGTTAGGGAGGTAAATGCAAGAGTTTTGGAAAGAGGGGCAAGTATGAAGTCTGTTGGGGATGAAAGAGCTTAGGAAGTGAGTCAGTTGTTGTTCGCTGATGATACAGCGCTGGTGGCTGATTCATGTGAGAAACTGCAGAATCTGGTGACTGAGTTTGGTAAAGTGTGTGGAAGAAGAAAGTTAAGAGTAAATGTGAATAAGAGCAAGGTTATTAGGTACAGTAGGGTTGAGGATCAAGTCAATTGGGAGGTGAGTTTGAATGGAGAAAAACTGGAGGAAGTGAAGTGTTTTAGATATCTGGGAGTGGATCTGGCAGAGGATGGAACCATGGAAGCGGAAGTGAATCATAGGGTGGGGGAGGGGGCGAAAATTCTGGGGGCCTTGAAGAATGTGTGGAAGTCGAGAACATTATCTCGGAAAGCAAAAATGGGTATGTTTGAAGGAATAGTGGTTCCAACAATGTTGTATGGTTGCGAGGCGTGGGCTATGGATAGAGTTGTGCGCAGGAGGATGGATGTGCTGGAAATGAGATGTTTGAGGACAATGTGTGGTGTGAGGTGGTTTGATCGAGTGAGTAACGTAAGGGTAAGAGAGATGTGTGGAAATAAAAAGAGCGTGGTTGAGAGAGCAGAAGAGGGTGTTTTGAAGTGGTTTGGGCACATGGAGAGAATGAGTGAGGAAAGATTGACCAAGAGGATATATGTGTCGGAGGTGGAGGGAACGAGGAGAAGAGGGAGACCAAATTAGAGGTGGAAAGATGGAGTGAAAAAGATTTTGTGTGATCGGGGCCTGAATATGCAGGAGGGTGAAAGGAGGGCAAAGAATAGAGTGAATTGGAGCGATGTGGTATACCGGGGTTGACGTGCTGTCAGTGGATTGAATCAAGGCATGTGAAGCGTCTGGAGTAAACCATGGAAAGCTTTGTAGGTATGTATATTTGCGTGTGTGGATGTATGTATATACATGTGTTTGGGGGGTGGGTGGGCCATTTCTTTCGTCTGTTTCCTTGCGCTACCTCGCAAACGCGGGAGACAGCGACAAAGTATAATAAAAAAAAAAAAAATATAAAATAAATAATATATATATATATATATATATATATATATATATATATATATATATATATATATATATATATATATACATATATATATATATACATATATATATATATATATATATATATATATATATATATATATATATATATATATATATATATATATATATATATATATATATATATATATATATATATATATATATATATATATATATATATATATTTTTTTTTTTTTTTTATACTTTGTCGCTGTCTCCCGCGTTTGCGAGGTAGCGCAAGGAAACAGACGAAAGAAATGGCCCAACCCCCCCCATACACATGTACATACACACGTCCACACACACAAATATACATACCTACACAGCTTTCCATGGTTTACGCCGGACGCTTCACATGCCTTGATTCAATCCACTGACAGCACGTCAACCCCTGTATACCACATCGCTCCAATTCACTCGATTCCTTGCCCTCCTTTCACCCTCCTGCATGTTCAGGCCCCGATCACACAAAATCTTTTTCACTCCATCTTTCCACCTCCAATTTGGTCTCCCTCTTCTCCTCGTTCCCTCCACCTCCGACACATATATCCTCTTGGTCAATCTTTCCTCACTCATTCTCTCCATGTGCCCAAACCATTTTAAAACACCCTCTTCTGCTCTCTCAACCACGCTCTTTTTATTTCCACACATCTCTCTTACCCTTACGTTACTTACTCGATCAAACCACCTCACACCACACATTGTCCTCAAACATCTCATTTCCAGCACATCCATCCTCCTGCGCACAACTCTATCCATAGCCCACGCCTCGCAACCATACAACATGGTTGGAACTACTATTCCTTCAAACATACCCATTTTTGCTTTCCGGGATAATGTTCTCGACTTCCACACATTTTTCAAGGCTCCCAAAATTTTCGCCCCCTCCCCCACCCTATGATCCACTTCCGCTTCCATGGTTCCATCCGCTGACAGATCCACTCCCAGATATCTAAAACACTTCACTTCCTCCAGTTTTTCACCATTCAAACTCACCTCCCAATTGACTTGACCCTCAACCCTACTGTACCTAATAACCTTGCTCTTATTCACATTTACTCTTAACTTTCTTCTTCCACACACTTTACCAAACTCAGTCACCAGCTTCTGCAGTTTCTCACATGAATCCGCCACCAGCGCTGTATCATCAGCGAACAACAACTGACTCACTTCCCAAGCTCTCTCATCCCCAACAGACTTCATACTTGCCCCTCTTTCCAAGACTCTTGCATTTACCTCCCTAACAACCCCATCCATAAACAAATTAAACAACCATGGAGACATCACACACCCCTGCCGCAAACCTACATTCACTGAGAACCAATCACTTTCCTCTCTTCCTACACGTACACATGCCTTACATCCTCGATAAAAACTTTTCACTGCTTCTAACAACTTGCCTCCCACACCATATATTCTTAATACCTTCCACAGAGCATCTCTATCAACTCTATCATATCCCTTCTCCAGATCCATAAATGCTACATACAAATCCATTTGCTTTTCTAAGTATTTCTCACATACATTCTTCAAAGCAAACACCTGATCCACACATCCTCTACCACTTCTGAAACCACACTGCTCTTCCCCAATCTGATGCTCTGTACATGCCTTCACCCTTTCAATCAATACCCTCCCATATAATTTACCAGGAATACTCAACAAACTTATACCTCTGTAATTTGAGCACTCACTCTTATCCCCTTTGCCTTTGTACAATGGCACTATGCACGCATTCCGCCAATCCTCAGGCACCTCACCATGAGTCATACATACATTAAATAACCTTACCAACCAGTCAACAATACAGTCACCCCCTTTTTTAATAAATTCCACTGCAATACCATCCAAACCTGCTGCCTTGCCGGCTTTCATCTTCCGCAAAGCTTTTACTACCTCTTCTCTGTTTACCAAATCATTTTCCCTAACCCTCTCACTTTGCACACCACCTCGACCCAAACACCCTATATCTGCTACTCTGTCATCAGACACATTCAACAAACCTTCAAAATACTCATTCCATCTCCTTCTCACATCACCACTACTTGTTATCACCTCCCCATTTACGCCCTTCACTGAAGTTCCCATTTGCTCCCTTGTCTTACGCACCCTATTTACCTCCTTCCAGAACATCTTTTTATTCTCCCTAAAATTTACTGATAATCTCTCACCCCAACTCTCATTTGCCCTTTTTTTCACCTCTTGCACCTTTCTCTTGACCTCCTGTGTCTTTCTTTTATACTTCTCCCACTCAATTGCATTTTTTCCCTGCAAAAATCGTCCAAATGCCTCTCTCTTCTCTTTCACTAATACTCTTACTTCTTCATCCCACCACTCACTACCCTTTCTAAACAGCCCACCTCCCACTCTTCTCATGCCACAAGCATCTTTTGCGCAATCCATCACTGATTCCCTAAATACATCCCATTCCTCCCCCACTCCCCTTACTTCCATTGTTCTCACCTTTTTCCATTCTGTACTCAGTCTCTCCTGATACTTCTTCACACAGGTCTCCTTCCCAAGCTCACTTACTCTCACCACCTTCTTCACCCCAACATTCACTCTTCTTTTCTGAAAACCCATACTAATCTTCACCTTAGCCTCCACAAGATAATGATCAGACATCCCTCCAGTTGCACCTCTCAGCACATTGACATCCAAAAGTCTCTCTTTCGCACGCCTGTCAATTAACACGTAATCCAATAACGCTCTCTGGCCATCTCTCCTACTTACATAAGTATACTTATGTATATCTCGCTTTTTAAACCAGGTATTCCCAATCATCAGTCCTTTTTCAGCACATAAATCTACAAGCTCTTCACCATTTCCATTTACAACACTGAACACCCCATGCATACCAATTATTCCCTCAACTGCCACATTACTCACCTTTGCATTCAAATCACCCATCACTATAACCCGGTCTCGTGCATCAAAACCGCTAACACACTCATTTAGCTGCTCCCAAAACACTTGCGTCTCATGATCTTTCTTCTCATGCCCAGGTGCATATGCACCAATAATCACCCACCTCTCTCCATCAACTTTCAATTTTACCCATATTAATCGAGAATTTACTTTCTTACATTCTATCACATACTCCCACAACTCCTGTTTCAGGAGTATTGCTACTCCTTCCCTTGCTCTTGTCCTCTCACTAACCCCTGACTTCACTCCCCAGACATTTCCAAACCACTCTTCCCCTTTACCCTTGAGCTTCGTTTCACTCAGAGCCAAAACATCCAGGTTCCTTTCCTCAAACATACTACCTATCTCTCCTTTTTTCACATCTTGGTTACATCCACACACATTTAGGCACCCCACTCTGAGCCTTCGAGGAGGATGAGCACTCCCTGCGTGACTCCTTCTTCTGTTTCCCATTTTAGAAAGTTAATACAAGGAGGGGAGGATTTCCGGCCCCCCGCTCCCGTCCCCTCTAGTCGCTTTCTACGACACGCGAGGAATACGTGGGAAGTATTCTTTCACCCCTATCCCCAGGGATAATATACATATCTATATACACACACACACACACACACACACACACACACACGCGCACGCACACACACACACACACTCACATACATATATATACATATGAAAAATGTAAGAAACAATTTAGAAAACAAACTTTTAGCTTGAAATGAATGAAAAAAATGAACGTCACATAATGGTTCAACCTCTGGCTATGGAAAAGGAAATGTACAATTTATTCACACAAACGTCAATAGCAGTTCTCATCAATTTCACCACTGAATCAATAAGCTTCAATGTCTAAGCTACATTTTTCTCCAACTTCACTATTTTCTTGTCAAAACACCATGCATGAAAACTATCACTCCAGTAACACAACTATAAACATTTACTTCCCCTTTAAAAAGTTCTGGGGAAGTCTGTCTCGATACACTGCGGCGAGGCGACGCGACGCTGACACAATCACTGTCACAATATCACTTCTGCCTCCTTCCAAGCGTTGTTTCAGGGAATAATTCCGGGTTGCTGAAGTGCCGCATAGGCTGGCACGATAGCCCGGGCCACATCGAAGACGTTATGAGCCCTGCCGTTGTCCACAGGTTCGAACGCAGCGTCGAGTCTCCTGGGATCTCTCATACCCTCGTCGAGCGCGCGGTACACCCGCGTGTAGTTGTCATTGTATAAAGGATCCGATGTCTATCGCCCTTACCATTTCACTGCCATTCGTCTTGACGACACACACGCTCCTCCCGACACAGAGATTTTTAGTCCTCCGAAGTAGTACAAATAAAGTCAGGACATATATATATATATATATATATATATATATACATATATATATATATATATATATATATATATATATATATATATATATATATATATATATATATATATATATATATATATATATATATATATATATATATACATATATATATATATATATTCCTCTGAGTCCACGGGGAAAATGAAACACGAAAAGTTCCCAAGTGCACTTTCGTGTAATAATCATATCATCAGGGAAGACACAAGAGAGAAATATAATAGTCAGTTGATATACATCGAAGTGACGAAGCTTGGACACCATTTGGTAAACATATGATTGTCCAAAACATACAACGAAAGTTCATAAACTTATTATTTTACAAATCTTATCAACAATAAAGTTATCTAATTTTATAGACCATCACTAATGTTAAGATTATAATTCTTTGTGTATTTAATAATAGAAGATTAAATGATATTTCTCTTGGTAATAGAGTTAGAGTTAATAAATGAGATGGCGTTACTCCAGTCAATACAATGATCATAGGTTTTAACAAGATTAAACAAGGTATTTGAGTCTTGTCCCGTTCTTATACTATATTTATGTTGCTTAAGTCTAACAGAAAGATCCTTACCAGTCTGACCAACATAAAGTTTATCAGTTTCCACGAGGCACTTTATAGATGCAACCAAGAGAATTTTCTGGTGAATTTCTGATTAAGATATTCTGTATAGTATTATTGTTGCTAAAGGCAATATTTACATTAAAGGATTTAAGCAACATGGGAAGAAAAGTGAAACTATAATTAAAAGGGAGAACTAAAAGATTCTTGGTGTCAATGGGAGGTTTGGGCTCACCTCTATAAAATAATTTCTTTTTTGACTTAAGGGATTTATCAATGAAAGATCGAGGGTACTTTAACTTAGATCCAATAGACTATATCTTCTCAAACTCATCATCAATAAACTCTGGAATGCAAATACGTAATGCCCTAAGGAACATAGATGGAAATGATGATAATCTGACTCTATCATGTTGAGATGAGTACTAATGGATATATGAGCATACATTGGTAGGTTTTCTGTATATGCTAAACTTAAACTTGATTCCTTGTCTATGGATCATGCAATCTAAAAATGGTAACATACCATTATTTTCACTTTCTACAGTAAATTTGATGGAAGGTACTAAATTGTTAAGTAAAGGGGGAAATATTTGTAAATTTTCATTTTTGGCCAAACACAAAGAATATCATCTACATACCTAAACCAAGTTTGTCATCTTTGTCCCCTTCATTGCAATATATGTATGGACTTATCAAAACACATAAACGGAATTTTCCAGCAAGACCTATAGTGAGTTCAGTAGGCTTCATCAAATATAAATTGCCAAAATAGTTAGTTTTTTTATCAAGCCATTTAGTGGGTAAGTTATCAAATTCTAATATCATGAACAATGTAGATTTAGTCACCAAGCTAAACAATATCAATGTTAGTTTTGATTTCAAACTAGTTAGCTTTGATGTTTCCTCACTTTTCACTAAAGTTCCAGTTGATAACATTTTAGAATATTTATTTGATGTCTTGGATGATATTCATTTACCTGTTTCAAAGTTTAATTTCATTGAACTGATAAAATTGTGTATAAAAGACTGTGTATTTCAATTCAATGGAGATTATTATGCTCAAAAATTTGGTATGGCAATGGGTAACCCTCTTTCACCTTTACTAAGTAATCTTTATAAGGAATTTTTTGAAACAAAATTTCTAAAGGATATCTTACCTTCTAATGCAGTTTGTTTTATGTATGTAGATGATGTTCTTTGTGTTTGGCCAACAAATGAAAATTTACAAATAATTCTCCCTTTACTTAACAATTTAGTACCTTCCATCAAATTTACTGTAGAAAATGAAAATAATGGTATGGTACCATTTTTAGATTGCATGATCCATAGACAAGGAAACAAGTTTAAGTTTAAAATATACAGAAAACCAACTAATGTATGCTCATATATCCTTTATTACTCATCTCAACATGACAGATTTAGATTATCATCATTTCCACCTATGTTCCTTGGGCATTACGTATTTGCAGTCCAAAGTTTATTGATGATGAGTTTCAGAAGATATATTCTATTGGATCTAAGTTAAAGTACCCTAGATCTTTCATTGATAAATCCCTGAAGTCAGCAAAGAAATCATTTTATAGAGTTGAGCCCAAACGTCCCATTGACACCAAGAATCTTTTGGTTCTCCTTTTTAATAATAATTTCACTTTGCTTCCCATGTTGCTTAAATCCTTTAATGTAAATGTTGCCTTTAGCAACAATAATACTAAAAAGAATATCTCAATCAGGAATTCACCAGAAAATTCTCTTGGTTGCATCTAAGTTAAAGTACCCTAGATCTTTCATTGATAAATCCCTGAAGTCAGCAAAGAAATGATTTTGTAGAGTTGAGCCCAAACCTCCCATTGACACCAAGAATCTTTTAGTTCTCCTTTTTAATAATAATTTCACTTTGCTTCCCATGTTCTTTAAATCCTTTAATGTAAATGTTGCCTTTAGCAACAATAATACTATAAAGAATATTTCAATCAGGAATTCACCAGAAAATTCTCTTGGTTGCATCTATAAAGTGCCTTGTGGAAACTGTGATAAATTTTATGTTGGTCAGACTGGTAAAATCTCTCTGTTAGACTTAAGCAACATAAATGTAGCATAAGAACGGGACAAGAATCAAATGCCTTGTTTAATAGTGTTAAAAACTACGATTATTGTACTGACTGGAGTAACGCCATCTCAGTTATTAACTCTAACTCTATTAGCAAGAGAAATATCATTGAATCTTCTATTATTGAATATTCAAAGAATTATAATCTTAATATTGGTGATGGTCTATACAAATTACATAACTTTATTGCTGATAAGATTTGTAAAATGATAAGTTTATGAACGCTCGTTGTATACTTTGGACAATCATATGTTTACCAAATGGCGTCCTAGCTTCGTCTCTTCGATGTATATCTACTGACTGTTATAATTCTCTCATGTGTCTCCCCTGATGATGTCATCATTACACGAAAGTGCACTTGGGAACTTTTCGTGTTTCATTTTCCCCGTGGACTAATTAATATCTTGATCACGCGCAAAATTGTGATCCTTTCCAATATATATATATATATATATATATATATATATATATATATATATATATATATATATATATATATATATATATTATTTTTCTTTTTTTTTATTATAATTTGTCGCTGTCTCCCGCGTTTGCGAGGTAGCGCAAGGAAACAGACGAAAGAAATGGCCCAACCCCACCCCCCCACACACATGTATATACATACGTCCACACACGCAAATATACATACCTACACAGCTTTCCATGGTTTACCCCAGACGCTTCACATGCCTTGATTCAATCCACTGACAGCACGTCAACCCCGGTATACCACATCGCTCCAGTTCACTCTATTCCTTGCCATCCTTTCACCCTCCTGCATGTTCAGGCCCCGATCACACAAAATCTTTTTCACTCCATCTTTCCACCTCTAATTTGGTCTCCCTCTTCTCGTTCCCTCCACCTCCGACACATATATCCTCTTGGTCAATCTTTCCTCACTCATTCTCTCCATGTGCCCAAACCACTTCAAAACACCCTCTTCTGCTCTCTCAACCACGCTCTTTTTATTTCCACACATCTCTCTTACCCTTACATTACTCACTCGATCAAACCACCTCACACCACACATTGTCCTCAAACATCTCATTTCCAGCACATCCATCCTCCTGCGCACAACTCTATCCATAGCCCACGCCTCGCAACCATACAACATTGTTGGAACCACTATTCCTTCAAACATACCCATTTTTGCTTTCCGAGATAATGTTCTCGACTTCCACACATTCTTCAAGGCCCCCAGAATTTTCGCCCCCTCCCCGACCCTATGATCCACTTCCGCTTCCATGGTTCCATCCGCTGCCAGATCCACTCCCAGATATCTAAAACACTTCACTTCCTCCAGTTTTTCTCCATTCAAACTCACCTCCCAATTGACTTGACCCTCAACCCTACTGTACCGAATAACCTTGCTCTTATTCACATTTCCTCTCAACTTTCTTCTTCCACACACTTTACCAAACTCCGTCACCAGCTTCTGCAGTTTCTCACATGAATCCGCCACCAGCGCTGTATCATCAGCGAACAACAACTGACTCACTTCCCAAGCTCTCTCATCCCCAACAGACTTCATACTTGCCCCTCTTTCCAAAACTCTTGCATTTACCTCCCTAACAACCCCATCCATAAACAAATTAAACGACCATGGAGACATCACACACCCCTGCCGCAAACCTACATTCACTGAGAACCAATCACTTTCCTCTCTTCCTACACGTACACATGCCTTACATCCTCGATAAAAACTTTTCACTGCTTCTAACAACTTTCCTCCCACACCATACATTCTTAATACCTTCCACAGAGCATCTCTATCAACTCTATCATATGCCTTCTCCAGATCCATAAATGCTACATACAAATCCATTTGCTTTTCTAAGTATTTCTCACATACATTCTTCAAAGCAAACACCTGATCCACACATCCTCTACCACTTGTGAAACCACACTGCTCTTCCCCAATCTGTTGCTCTGTACATGCCTTCACCCTCTCAATCAATACCCTCCCATATAATTTACCAGGAATACTCAACAAACTTATACCTCTGTAATTTGAGCACTCACTCTTATCCCCTTTGCCTTTGTACAATGGCACTATGCACGCATTCCGCCAATCCTCAGGCACCTCACCATGAGTCATACATACATTAAATAACCTTACCAACCAGTCAACAATGCAGTCACCCCCCTTTTTTAATAGATTCCACTGCAGTACCATCCAAACCTGTTGCCTTGTCAGCTTTCATCTTCCGCAAAGCTTTTACTACCTCTTCTCTGTTTATCAAATCATTTTCCCTAATATTCATATATATATATATATATATATATATATATATATATATATATATATATATATATATATATATATATATATATATATATATATATATAAGGTGCAAGAGGTGAAAAAAAGGGCAAATGAGAGTTGGGGTGAGAGACTATCAGTAAATTTTAGGGAAAATAAAAAGATGTTCTGGAAGGAGGTAAATAGGGTGCGTAAGACAAGGGAGCAAATGGGAACTTCAGTGAAGGGCGTAAATGGGGAGGTGATAACAAGTAGCGGTGATGTGAGAAGGAGATGGAATGAGTATTTTGAAGGTTTGTTGAATGTGTCTGATGACAGAGTGGCAGATATAGGGTGTTTTGGTCGAGGTGGTGTGCAAAGTGAGAGGGTTAGGGAAAATGATTTGGTAAACAGAGAAGAGGTAGTAAAAGCTTTGCGGAAGATGAAAGCCGGCAAGGCAGCAGGTTTGGATGGTATTGCAGTGGAATTTATTAAGAAAGGGGGTGACTGTATTGTTGACTGGTTGGTAAGGTTATTTAATATATGTATGACCCATGGTGAGGTGCCTGAGGATTGGCGGAATGCGTGCATAGTGCCATTGTACAAAGGCAAAGGGGATAAGAGTGAGTGCTCAAATTACAGAGGTATAAGTTTGTTGAGTATTCCTGGTAAATTATATGGGAGGGTATTGATTGAGAGGGTGAAGGCATGTACAGAGCATCAGATTGGGGAAGAGCAGTGCGGTTTCAGAAGTGGTAGAGGATGTGTGGATCAGGTGTTTGCTTTGAAGAATGTATGTGAGAAATACTTAGAAAAGCAAATGGATTTGTATGTAGCATTTATGGATCTGGAGAAGGCATATGATAGAGTTGATAGAGATGCTCTGTGGAAGGTATTAAGAATATATGGTGTGGGAGGCAAGTTGTTAGAAGCAGTGAAAAGTTTTTATCGAGGATGTAAGGCATGTGTACGTGTAGGAAGAGAGGAAAGTGATTGGTTCTCAGTGAATGTAGGTTTGCGGCAGGGGTGTGTGATGTCTCCATGGTTGTTTAATTTGTTTATGGATGGGGTTGTAAGGGAGGTAAATGCAAGAGTCCTGGAAAGAGGGGCAAGTATGAAGTCTGTTGGGGATGAGAGAGCTTGGGAAGTGAGTCAGTTGTTGTTCGCTGATGATACAGCGCTGGTGGCTGATTCATGTGAGAAACTGCAGAAGCTGGTGACTGAGTTTGGTAAAGTGTGTGGAAGAAGAAAGTTGAGAGTAAATGTGAATAAGAGCAAGGTTATTAGGTACAGTAGGGGTGAGGGTCAAGTCAATTGGGAGGTGAGTTTGAATGGAGAAAAACTGGAGGAAGTGAAGTGTTTTAGATATCTGGGAGTGGATCTGTCAGCGGATGGAACCATGGAAGCGGAAGTGGATCATAGGGTGGGGGAGGGGGCGAAAATTTTGGGAGCCTTGAAAAATGTGTGGAAGTCGAGAACACTATCTCGGAAAGCAAAAATGGGTATGTTTGAGGGAATAGTGGTTCCAACAATGTTGTATGGTTGCGAGGCGTGGGCTATGGATAGAGATGTGCGCAGGAGGATGGATGTGCTGGAAATGAGATGTTTGAGGACAATGTGTGGTGTGAGGTGGTTTGATCGAGTAAGTAACGTAAGGGTAAGAGAGATGTGTGGAAATAAAAAGAGCGTGGTTGAGAGAGCAGAAGAGGGTGTTTTGAAATGGTTTGGGCACATGGAGAGAATGAGTGAGGAAAGATTGACCAAGAGGATATATGTGTCGGAGGTGGAGGGAACGAGGAGAAGAGGGAGACCAAATTGGAGGTGGAAAGATGGAGTGAAAAAGATTTTGTGTGATCGGGGCCTGAACATGCAGGAGGGTGAAAGGAGGGCAAGAAATAGAGTGAATTGGAGTCATGTGGTATACAGGGGTTGACGTGCTGTCAGTGGATTGAAGCAAGGCATGTGAAGCGTCTGGGGTAAACCATGGAAAGCTGTGTAGGTATGTATATTTGCGTATGTGGACGTGTGTATGTACATGTGTATTGGGGGGGGGGGGGGGGGTTGGTCCATTTCTTTCGTCTGTTTCCTTGCGCTACCTCGCAAACGCGGGAGACAGCGACAAAGTATAAAAAAAAAAAAAAAAAAAAAAAAGTATATATATATCTTTTCTTTTCTTTTAAACTATTCGCCATTTCCCGCGTTAGCGAGGTAGCGTTAAGAACAGAGGACTGGGCCTTTTTTGGAATATCCTCACCTGGCCCCCTCTGTTCCTTCTTTTGGAAAACTAAAAAAAAAATGAGAGGGGAGGATTTCCAGCCCCCCGCTCCCTCCCCTTTTAGTCGCCTTCTACGACATGCAGGGAATACATGGGAAGTATTCTTAATCCCCTATCCCCAGGGATGGTATATATATATATATATATATATATATATATATATATATATATATATATATATATATATATATATATATATATATATATATATATATATGATACACTAACAATTGTAAAGTGTGTTATCCCTCTTCTCAAGCATACTAGTTGATACAGGAATAACTTGTAAATGGCTACAATTTCCTTTTTTCTGTACTCTTCTGTTCAGTATTATTTCATATATGACCATAACTTATCATGGCTTTCAGGAGCTTGAGCCACGTTATGGCTGAGGGAAACGTAAGACTCACGCACACTACCATTATTTTTTCATTAGATATTTGTTATTATCATTTTACTGTGAGTTACATAGAGTTAGATGTATGTTCCCACGGGCTACTGTTAATCAGGATGTTTGAACACGTAAGAGCTGATCTGTTGTTTGAACACGTTATTGAATGGGTGTTGACGGACTCTCATATAACCCCTGTCAGTGTGACCTGAGGGGACACACTGGCCAGCATCGTCACACTGTTCACTAGAGTGTGTCGTAGTGTGTCATAAGACTATAGCCCAGAGTACTGCAAATAGACGTACATATTTTTTGTAATAAATCTACAAAGGCCGCCAGATCTTCAATGAGTACCACAGACGAAGAAGACCTGATTTCCTTCCTATCCACTCAACCTCACAAAAGTGTTGTTCCTCTTGTTTTCATACCCTTCTCTTTTATGTCTAAACTTTGCAGAATAAGCTAGTTTCAATATGAAAGAACACCAGCAAAGGGAACAGAAGTGAATGCTCGGTTACAAAGGCATAAGTTTGCATAATGTATCTAGTAAATGGCATGGGAGAGCGGTGAATGAAAAG
Organism: Panulirus ornatus; assembly: GCF_036320965.1. Taxonomy (NCBI): domain Eukaryota; kingdom Metazoa; phylum Arthropoda; class Malacostraca; order Decapoda; family Palinuridae; genus Panulirus; species Panulirus ornatus. The sequence goes on along the minus strand of NC_092228.1, from coordinate 36,840,527 downwards.
GTGGTGGCATGCATAGAGCCTCAGACTGGGAGGAAACGATATGACCACAGGTGTGGTAGAAGATATGTGGATCAGGTTTTGTTTGGAAGAATATTTTCGAGAAATACAAAGAAAAAGACAAAGATTTGTATGTGGAGTGCATGGGTCAGGAGAAAGCATATGGTAGAGATACTCCGGCAGTCTTGTATAAAGCATTAAAACTACAGAACCCTGTCAACAAACAGGCCTGACAGACCTATCCGTGGTTTCTCCTGGCTTCATCATACGCCCTAAGTCAATCCAGCGACAGCACATCGCCCCATATATACCACATTACTCCAATTCACTTTATCCCATGCACATCTTGCATCCTTTTGCATGTTCAGGACCCCGATAACTCAGAGCCTTCCACTCCATCCTTCTAACCCCAGTTCAGTCTCCCTCCTCTCCCTTCTCCATTTCAAAGACATGTACCTTCTTTGTCAGGGTCTCCTCGCTTATCATCATATGTCCCAGCCATTTCTGTACACCCTTCCCAGCACTCATTACACTCTTGTTATTTACCACACTTATGTTACCTTATCATTTCTTACTCGAGCAACCCTCCTCACACCACATTTTTACTCAGGCTTTTCATTTCCAACGCCTTCACCCTCTTCCGTACTTTCTTGTCTAGAGTCTGCCCCTCGTATCCATACAACCATACAACACGGTCTGGACAACTATATAAATATCCTCTCAATTCAACATACTTCTCAGTACTCCCATGGCCGCAGCCCCCTTACCCACACTATGGTTCACTTCAGTCTCCATAGTTCCACTTGCTGCCATGCTCATTTCCAAGTATCTAGAACACGCCACTTCCTCTAGGTTCCTTCCCTACAAACTCAACACTCCAAATAGCCTGCCTCTTTCCACTATACTTCCTAATAGCCTTACTGATATTCACATTTACTCTCAACTTTCTTTCTTCACTCTCTCTCTCTCCCAGAATCGGATACAAACCTCATCAGTTTCTCACTCGAATTTGGCACCAGCGCCACATCATGCGCAAAATATAGTTGACTCATATAACAGGCACATCCACCCTCAACAAACTACATACCTGCTCATTTCTCCACCACCCCATCAATTTTCCATGTCACCACAAGTAACACGGGTGAGAATGAGAACCTTACGATTTCATTACATTTCAGGGAGACAGTAGTTCTTTTTGCTGAGTTATATTACCTCAGTTCTGTAGGGAGCAGTCAGGTCAAGAACCTGCAAATTGTGACTGGTTATAAATAGGTTGGCAAGTCCTATATCAGCCTCGTGCCTCTGCAGCTGTCCAATCAGGCCATACCACGATCCATTTTCAAGTTTTTCCCCCCACATCTCCCCTGAAATGATGAAACGTATATAGGTATATTCTTCGTCAGTGAAATTCCAGTGTTAGATATATATCAAATAATGCATGTTCAGGTGCCTAAGTATGGTAACATAGAGCAGATAAGCTTGAAATAACCACATATTACGTATCCTGGGCGAAGAAACTAGAGTGCATTTTGGACATCAGGCCAAGCCTAAAGCTTACATCATAAGAGAAATGTGATGAAAATTATGATGGATTACAGATATCGATTCTCGTCATATGAAGTTTTCCAAGAAGGAATCTGTAATAAGGTAAATATGAAAAATTCCACTCCCCTTGAACACGCCGGAGGAATAGAATATATAGAAAATGTGACCAGACTGGTGAGGATGGCCTGGGGCTCATACCACACACACACACACACACACACACACACACACACACACACACACACACACACACACATCCACACACACACACACACACACATATGTGTGTGAGCGTATATGTGGTGGTATGAGCCCAAGGCCCCAGGCAGGAGTGTTCCTGGAGTCAGCAAAACGAAAGGAGAAAAAAGAGGGAACAGATGATAACCATTGGTGTCATATTTGTCTAACGCTGTACGATAGAAAATGTAAAGTTATACTGGTAATGTTATAGCTCGAAAGTAAGCAATTACATCATCACTGGAGCCGCTATATGAGAGGAGGTGACCAGATGTGGTGAAACCAGCTGTGGCTGCAGTATAGTGGTTTGGTGGGTTCCAGGGGTTGTAAGGTCAACTGAAGGAAGCTCGCACCCCCCAAATATGTAAGATTGTTTAGCTGGTAATGAGCAATAATGTATGTGAATTAGTCCGTAAATTCATCCGTAACATGTATCATGAGTATGATTGTGGGTCAAATTGTTAAGCTCATAATGGACATGAGATTGTCCATAGCAGGTCCCATATAGGATTAGACAAGATGAAAATTGTAATATCTTCGGTGTCATATGTGAGAATACAGTGAGAAAGTTCAATTAATAATATAAAGGATATAAATCGAGCGTGGAAAATTGAAGGTGTAAATGGGCAAAATGGACTTCCGTGGTGTAGCGGTTAGCGTTCCTGACTGCGAGGTATTCATGGGCCGCCCACGCATAGGTTTGAATCCTGGTCACGGCAGTCGGTCCACAATCAAACCAGCTATTCAATCCAACCCTCGGGGTTGGTCGATAAAATGGGTACCTGGCTCATGCCTTGATTAGGGCCTCAACTGCTCGTGCCGTCTCAGCTAACTTGAAAAAGATGCTAAATCAATGAAAGTAAATTAACACTGTTGGGCATCTAGCACTCCTCAGCACAGAGACGATGACTGTCTCTGGGCAGCTTCCCAGGAGAGCTACAGACAGAAATTTGAACGCGCTCATTGCCAAGTCCTAAGACTATTTGCTTCTCTCGGGGAGCGGAGAGGACATACATTCGTAGTAATCCCGGTGAGTCATAACTTACGCCGTTGCTGCAAGATGTGTTTAGTGTGGCTCATTCCCTGTATAGGCAACGAGCCTATAATAATGTGGACATGGACGCTAACGGCCTGTATTTCATTCAAGGTCCCACCTGGGAAGAGAGTCTTAGTTGTGTGGCGACCGAGCATGTGAGCGGCGCCGAGGAAGTGCTTAGGGCGTGCTTTAGCCAGCGGGCACCGTGCGTTGCTGAGTGAATACGGACCAACATTAACTGGAGAACAGGGGTCAATCGCTAGGTCACACACACAAACACACACACACACACACACACACACACTTACATAAACCCGGCAGTCGTCTGTTTATAATCCACAGCTAAGATCATATTCTAAGAACATTTGTAACTAGTTGATGCTCCCTCAAATAAACGTTTTGCACCAGAGACCTTAGGCAAAGCTTCCAGTCATTATCATTCTGTGCGGCAAAAATTACAGCAAACAACTCGTTTGAGACAGCAGTAGGTGAAGTGCATTTTCCAAGACTCTTCCTTTGCCCATTAGTTCTATATTGTAGGAGTTACCTCACTTTTGTTTAATGATCAGATGTCAGAGCATCTACACTCCTTTGCTATGACCCCCATAATTTATTGATACCAAATGAGTTTACTGCCTTCCCATAATTCTCTCATTTCATATCGGTTTTGTGTTGCATGAGTTATCTCATTAGTAATCAATTACGAATGATATTGACGTTAGTAGGCTCCTATGATGCCATCCCCAAGCTCTGATACATGATTTAGCACCTTTACCCGTGCATGACGACAGTCTATGTATGAAATGTTGCAGCCACTGATATATCAAGATGCTCAGTTGGTTTTTACATGAGTACCTTTCACTGTCATATTACTTGGTCTAATGGTATCATATTTAAGTACTAAACGTCAAAAGGTTACTGGCCCCTCCTTAACCTACTGGAATCCTTTTATTTTTTTATTTTTCCAAAAGAAGGAACAGAGAAGGTGGCCAAGTGAGGATATTTCCTCTAAGGCTCAGCCCTCTGCTCTTAACGGTACCTCGCTACCGCGGGGAACGGTGACTATGTGCGAAAAAAAAGAAAAGGGAAGAAAAAAGAAGAAAAGATATATATATATATATATATATATATATATATATATATATATATAAATATATATATATATATATATATATATATATATATATATATATATATATATATATATATATATATATATATATATATATATTTTTTTTTATACTTTGTCGCTGTCTCCCGCGTTTGCGAGGTAGCGCAAGGAAACACACGAAAGAAATGGCCCAACCCCCCCCCCCATACACATGCATATATATACGTATACACATGCAAATATACATACCTACACAGCTTTCCATGGTTTACCCAAGACGCTTCACATTCCTTGATTCAATCCACTGACAGCACGTCAACCCCGGTATACCACATCGCTCCAATTCACTCTATTCCTTGCCCTCCTTTCACCCTCCTGCATGTTCAGGCCCCGATCACACAAAATCTTTTTCACTCCATCTTTCCAGCTCCAATTTGGTCTCCCTCTTCTCCTCGTTCCCTCCACCTCCGACACATATATCCTCTTGGTCAATCTTTCCTCACTCATCCTCTCCATGTGCCCAAACCACTTCAAAACACCCTCTTCTGCTCTCTCAACCACGCTCTTTTTATTTCCACACATCTCTCTTACCCTTACGTTACTCACTCGATCAAACCACCTCACACCACACATTGTCCTCAAACATCTCATTTCCAGCACATCCATCCTCCTGCGCACAACTCTATCCATAGCCAACGCCTCGCAACCATACAACATTGTTGGAAACACTATTCCTTCAAACATACCCATTTTTGCTTTCCGAGGTAATGTTCTCGACTTCCACACATTCTTCAAGGCCCCCAGAATTTTCGCCCCCTCCCCCACCCAATGATCCACTTCCGCTTCCATGGTTCCATCCGCTGCCACATCCACTCCCAGATATCTAAAACACTTCACTTCCTCCAGTTTTTCTCCATTCAAACTCACCTCCCAATTGACTTGACCCTCAACCCTACTGTACCTAATAACCTTGCTCTTATTCACGTTTACTCTTAACTTTCTTCTTCCACACACTTTACCAAACTCAGTCACCAGCTTCTGCAGTTTCTCACATGAATCAGCCACCAGCGCTGTGTCATCAGCGAACAACAACTGACTAACTTCCCAAGCTCTCTCATCCCCAACAGACTTCATACTTGCCCCTCTTTCCAAAACTTTTGCATTCACCTCCCTAACAACCCCATCCATAAACAAATTAAACAACCATGGAGACATCACACACCCTTGCCGCAAACCTACATTCACTGAGAACCAATCACTTTCCTCTCTTCCTACACGTACACATGCCTTACATCCTCGATAAAAACTTTTCACTGCTTCTAACAACTTGCCTCCCACACCATATATTCTTAATACCTTCCACAGAGCATCTCTATCAACTCTATCATATGCCTTCTCCAGATCCAAAAATGTTATATACAAATCCATTTGCTTTTCTAAGTATTTCTCACATACATTCTTCAAAGCAAACACCTGATCCACACATCCTCTACCACTTCTGAAACCACACTGCTCTTCCCCAATCTGATGCTCTGTACATGCCTTCACCCTCTCAATCAATACCATCCCATATAATTTGCCAGGAATACTCAACAAACTTATACCTCTGTAATTTGAGCACTCACTCTTATCCCCTTTGCCTTTGTACAATGGCACTATGCACGCATTCCGCCAATCCTCAGGCACCTCACCATGAGTCATACATACATTAAATAACCTTACCAACCAGTCAACAATACAGTCACCCCCTTTTTTAATAAATTCCACTGCAATGCCATCCAAACCTGCTGCCTTGCCGGCTTTCATCTTCCGCAAAGCTTTTACTACCTCTTCTCTGTTTACCAACTCATTTTCCCTAACCCTCGCACTTTGCACACCACCTCGACCAAAACACCCTATATCTGCCACTCTATCATCAAACACATTCAACAAACCTTCAAAATACTCACTCCATCTCCTTCTCACATCACCACTACTTGTTATCACCTCCCCATTTGCGCCCTTCACTGAAGTTCCCATTTGCTCCCTTGTCTTACGCACTTTATTTACCTCCTTCCAGAACATCTTCTTATTCTCCCTAAAATTTAATGATACTCTCTCACCCCAACTCTCATTTGCCCTTTTTTCACCTCTTGCACCTTTCTCTTGACCTCCTGTCTCTTTCTTTTATACGTCTCCCACTCAATTGCATTTTTTCCCTGCAAAAATCGTCCAAATGCCTCTCTCTTCTCTTTCACTAATACTCTTACTTGTTCATCCCACAACTCACTACCCTTTCTAATCAACCCACCTCCCACTCTTCTCATGCCACAAGCATCTTTTGCGCAATCCATCACTGATTCCCTAAATACATCCCATTCCTCCCCCACTCCCCTTACTTCCATTGTTCTCACCTTTTTCCATTCTGTACTCAGTCTCTCCTGGTACTTCCTCACACAGGTCTCCTTCCCAAGCTCACTTACTCTCACCACCCTCTTCACCCCAACATTCACTCTTCTTTTCTGAAAACCCATACAAATCTTCACCTTAGCCTCCACAAGATAATGATCAGACATCCCTCCAGTTGCACCTCTCAGCACATTAACATCCAAAAGTCTCTCTTTCGCGCGCTTGTCAATTAACACATAATCCAATAACGCTCTCTGGCCATCTCTCCTACTTACATACGTATACTTATGTATATCTCGCTTTTTAAACCAGGTATTCCCAATCACCAGTCCTTTTTCAGCACATAAATCTACAATCTCTTCATCATTTCCATTTACAACACTGAACACCCCATGTATACCAATTATTCCCTCAACTGCCACATTACTCACCTTTGCATTCAAATCACCCATCACTATAACCCGGTCTCGTGCATCAAAACCACTAACACACTCATTCAGCTGCTCCCAAAACACTTGCCTCTCATGATCTTTCTTCTCATGCCCAGGTGCATATGCACCAATAATCACCCATCTCTCTCCATCGACTTTCAGTTTTACCCATATTAATCGAGAATTTACTTTCTTACATTCTATCACATAATTCCACAACTCCTGTTTCAGGAGTACTGCTACTCCTTCTCTTGCTCTTGTCCTCTCACTAACCCTTACTTTACTCCCAAGACATTCCCAAATCACTCTTCCCCTTTACCCTTGAGCTTCGTTTCACTCAGAGCCAAAACCTCCAGGTTCCTTTCCTCAAACATACTACTTATCTCTCCTTTTTTCACATCTTGGTTACATCCACACACATTTAGGCACCCCAATCTGAGCCTTCGAGGAGGATGAGCACTCCCCGCGTGACTCCTTCTTCTGTTTCCCATTTTAGAAAGTTATATACATATATATACATATCATAGAATAAACAAACCTCCAACAGACAGGATCGAACACGGGACCCCTGTGCAACAGGCGGGAGCTCTATCGCTAGACTATGATCGCCCCTAATAGAGAAATGACTATTCGAATACTATGTACGCGAATACCTTTCGTCTCACGTTGGTGAGCAACGGGGTCTACACCGATCATTTCCCATCAGGCTCACACAGCCAGCAGATAGCATTTTACCGAATCTAACTCTACGACGCGGAGGTATATGAATACGAACAAAGTGCATATGAACGCGCACCTTCATAGAACATACAAATCTCCAACAACCAGGATCGAACCCAGTACCCCTGTGCAACAGGTGGGAATGCTACCGTTAGGCTATGATCACCCCTTTGTTCGAATTCATATACCTCCGCGTTGTAGAGTTAGGTTCGGTAATATGCTATCTGTTGGCTTTGTGAGCCTGATGGGAAATGAACGGTGTAGACCCCGTTCTCAACAAACGTGAGACGAAGGATATGCGAATACGTAGTATTTGAATAGTCATTTCCCTATTAGGGGTGATCATAGCCTAGTGGTAGCACTCCCACCTCTTGCGCAGGGGTCCCGGGCTCGATCCTGGCTGTTGGAGATTTGCATGTTCTATGAAGGTGCGTGTTTATATGCGCTTTGTTCGTATTCAATGGTGAGAGTAAGTGAGCTTTGAAAGGAGACTTCTGTGAGAAAGTACAAGAGAGATTGAGCGCAGGATGGAAAATGGTGAGAGTAACGCACGTAAGGGGAGTGGCAGAAGAATGGGATGTATTTAGGGAAGCAGTGATGGCTTCAGCAAAAGACGCCTGTAGCATGAGAAGCGTGGGAGGTGGGCAGATCAGGACGGGTAGTGACTAGTAGGATGAAAAAGTAAGATTGTTAGTGAAGTAGAAGAGAGAGGCATCTGAACAATTTTTGCTGGGAAATACTACAAATGACTGGGAGATGTAAAAAAAAAAAAAAGAGGCAGGAGGTCAAGAGAAAGGTGCAAGAGGTTAAAAAGAGGGCAAATAAGAGTTGGGGTGAGAGAGTATTATTAAACTTTAGGGAGAGTAAAAAGATGCTCTGAGAGGAGGTAAATAAAGTGCATAAGACAAGAGACCAAATTGGCAAATGGAGAGATAATAACAAATAGCGGTGCAGCGAGAAGGAGATGGAGTGAGTATTTTCAAGATTTGTTGAATGAGTTTGGTGATAGCGTAGCAGATATAGGGAGTCTTGTTCGAGATGGTGTGCGAAGTAAGAGGGTCAGAGAAAATGATTTGGTAAACAGAGAAGAGGAAGTAAAAGCTCTGCGAAAGATGAAAGCCGGCAAGACAGCGAGTTTTAATGGTATTGCTGTGGAATTTATATAAAAAAAAAGTTGACTGTGTTGTTGACTGGTTGGTGAGGATATTCAAAGCATATATGGTTCATGGTGAAGTCCCTAAGGATTGACGGAATGCATGCATAGTGCCATTGTACAAAGGCAAAGGCGATAAAGGTGAATGCTCATATTACAGAGGTATAAGCTTGTTGAGTATTCCTAGGAAATTTTATGGGAGGGTATTGATTGAGAGGGTCAAGGCATGTACAGAACGTCAGATTGGGGAAGAGCAGTGTGGTTTTAGAAGTGATAGAGGACGTGTGCATCAAGTGTTTGCTTTGAAGAATGTATGTGTGAAATACTTAGAAAAACAGATGGATATGTATTTAGCATTTATGGATCCCTAGAAGGCATATGATACAGTTGATAAAGATGCTCTGTGGAAGGTATTAAGAGCATATGGTGTGAGAAGTAAATTGCTACAAGCATTGAAAAATATTTATCGAGGATATAAGGCATGTGTATGAGTAAGAAAAGAGGAAAGTAAATGGCTCCCAGTGAATGTCGGTTTGTGGCAGGGGTGTGTGATGTCTCCATGGTTGTTTCATTTGTTTATGGAGGAGGTTGTTAGGGAGGTGAATGCAAGAGTTTTGGAGAGAGGGACAAGTATGCAGTCTGTTGTAGATGTGAGGGCTTAGTAGATCAGTTGTTCACTGGTGATACAGCTCTGGTGACTCAATCGGGTGGGAAACTAGGAAAGCTGGTGACTGAGTTAGGTAAAGGGTGTGAAAGAAGAAAGCTGAGAGTAAATGTGAATAAGAGCAAGGTTATTACGATCAGTAGGGTTGAGGGACAAGTATATTGGGAGGTAAGTTTGAGAGAAGAAAAACTTGAGGAAGTGAAGTGTTTTAGATATCTGGGGGTGGATTTGGCAGCGGATGGAAACATGGAAACGGAAGTGAATCATAGTGTGGGGGAGGGGGCGAAAGTTCTGGGAGCGTTGAAGAATGTGTGGAAGTCGAGAACATTATCTCGGAAAGCAAAATTGGGTATTTTGAAGGAATAGTGGTTCAAACAATGCTATATGGTTTCGAGACGTGGGCTGTAGATAGAGTTGTGCGGAGGAAGGTGGATGTGCTAGAAATGAGAAGTTTCAGGACAATATGTGGTGCGAGGTGGTTGAATTGAGTAAGTAATATTAGGGTAAGAGAGATGTGTGGTAATGAAAAGAGTGTGGTTGAGAGAGCAGAAGAAGGTGTTTTAAAATGGTTTGGTCATATGGAGAGAATGAGTGAGGAAAGATTGACCTAGAGGATATATGAATCAGAGGTGGAGGGAAGAAGGAGAAGTGGGAGACCAAATTGGAGGTGGAAAGATGGAGTGAAAAGGATTTTGAGTAATCGTGGCCTGAACATGCAGGAGGGTGAAAGGCGTGCAAGGAATAAAGTGAATTAGAGCGATGTGGTATACCGGGGTTGACGTGCTGTCAGTGGATTGAATCAAGGCATGTGTATGGGGGTGGGTTGGGCCATTTCTTTCGTCTGTTTCCTTGCGCTACCTCGCAAACGCGGGAGACAGCGACAAAGCAAAAAAAAAAAAAAAAAAATACATATATATATATATATATATATATATATATATATATATATATATATATATATATATATATATATATATATATATATATATATATATATATATATATATATATATATATATAAAATATATATATATATATATATATATATATATATATATATATATATATATATATATATATATATATATATATATATATGTATATTTTTTTTTTTTTTCCTACTATTCGCCATTTCCCGCGTCAGCGAGGTAGCGTTAAGAACAGAGGACTGAGCCTTTGAGGGAATATCCTCACCTGGCCCCCTTCTCTGTTCTTTCTTTTGGAAAATTAAAAAACGAGAGGGGAGGATTTCCAGCCCCCCCTCCCTTCCCTTTTAGTCGCCTTCTACGACACGCAGGGATTACGTGAGAAGTATTCTTTCTCCACTATATATATAAAAAAAAAAAAAATATATATATATATATATATATATATATATATATATATATATATATATATATATATATATATATATATATTTTTTTTTTTTTTTTGCTTTGTCGCTGTTTCCCGCGTTTGCGAGGTAGCGCAAGGAAACAGACGAAAGAAATGGCCCAACCCACCCCCATACACATGCCTTGATTCAATCCACTGACAGCACGTCAACCCCGGTATACGACATCGCTCCAATTCACTCTATTCTTTGCCCTCCTTTCACCCTCCTGCATGTTCACGCCCCGATCACACAAAATCTTTTTCACTCCATCTTTCCACCTCCAATTTGGTCTCCCTCTTCTCCTCGTTCCCTCCACCTCCGACACATATATCCTCTTGGACAATCTTTCCTCACTCATTCTCTCCATGTGACAAAACCATTTCAAAACACCCTCTTCTGCTTCCTCAACCACGCTCTTTTTATTTCCACACATCTCTCTTACCCTTACGTTACTTACTCGATCAAACCACCTCACACCACACATTGTCCTCAAACATCTCATTTCCAGCACATCCATCCTCCTGCGCACAACTCTATCCATAGTCCACGCCTCGCAACCATACAACATTGTTGGAACCACTATTCCTTCAAACATACCCATTTTTGCTTTCCGAGATAATGCTCTCGACTTCCACACATTCTTCAAGGCTCCCAGAATTTTCGCCCCCTCCCCCACACTATGATCCACTTCCGCTTCCATGGTTCCATCCGCTGACAGATCCACTCCCAGATATCTAAAACACTTCACTTTCTCCAGTTTTTCTCCATTCAAACTCACCTCCCAATTGAATTGACCCTCAACCCTACTGTACCTAATAACCTTGCTCTTATTCACATTTACTCTTAACTTTCTTCTTTCACACACTTTACCAAACTCAGTCACCAGCTTCTGCAGTTTCTCACATGAATCAGCCACCAGCTCTGTATCATTAGCGAACAACAACTGACTCACTTCCCAAGCTCTCTCATCCACAACAGACTTCATACTTGCCCCTCTTTCCAAAACTCTTGCATTCACCTCCCTAACAACCCCATCCATAAACAAATTAAACAACCATGGAGACATCACACACCCCAGCCGCAAAACTACATTCACTGAGAACCAATCACTTTCCTCTCTTCCTACACGTACACATGCCTTACATCCTCGAAAAAAACTTTTCACTGCTTCTAACAACTTGCCTCCCACACCATATATTCTTAATACCTTCCACAGAGCATCTCTATCAACTCTATCATATGCCTTCTCCAGATCCATAAATGCTACATCCAAATCCATTTGCTTTTCTAACTATTTCTCACATACATTCTTCAAAGCAAACACCTGATACACACATCCTCTACCACTTCTGAAACCACACTGCTCTTCCCCAATCTGATGCTCTGTACATGCCTTCACCCTCTCAATCAATACCCTCCCATATAATTAGTGAAAGAGAAGAGAGAGGCATTTGGACGATTTTTGCAGGGAAAAAATGAAATTGAGTGGGAGACGTATAAAAGCAAGAGACAGGAGGTCAAGAGAAAGGTGCAAATGAGAGTTGGGGTGAGAGAGTATCATTAAATTTTAGAGAGAATAAAAAGATGTTCTGGAAGGAGGTAAATAAAGTGCGTAAGACAAGGGAGCAAATGGGAACTTCAGTGAAGGGCGCAAATGGGGAGGTGATAACAAGTAGTGGTGATGTGAGAAGGAGATGGAGTGAGTATTTTGAAGGTTTGTTGAATGTGTTTGATGATAGAGTGGCAGATATAGGGTGTTTTGGTCGAGGTGGTGTGCAAAGTGCGAGGGTTAGGGAAAATGAGTTGGTAAACAGAGAAGAGGTAGTGAAAGCTTTGCGGAAGATGAAAGCCGGCAAGGCAGCAGGTTTGGATGGTATTGCAGTGGAATTTATTAAAAACGTGGGTGACTGTATTGTTGACTGGTTGGTAAGGTTATTCAATGTATGTATGACTCAGGGTGAGGTGCCTGAGGATTGGCGGAATGCGTGCATAGTGCCATTGTAGAAAGGCAAAGGGGATAAGAGTGAGTGCTCAAATTACAGAGGTATAAGTTTGTTGAGTATTCCTGGCATATATATATATATATATATATATATATATATATATATATATATATATTTTTTTTTTTGCTTTGTCGCTGTCTCCCGCGTTTGCGAGGTAGCGCAAGGAAACAGACGAAAGAAATGGCCCAACGCACCCCCATACACATGTATATACATAAGTCCACACACGCAAATATACATACCTACACAGCTTTCCATAGTTTACCCCAGACGCTTCACATGCCTTGATTCAATCCACTGACAGCACCGCAACCCCGGTATACCACATCGCTCCAATTCACTCTATTCCTTGCCCTCCTTTCACCCTCCTGCATGTTCAGGCCCCGATCACACAAAATCTTTTTCACTCCATCTTTCCACCTCCAATTTGGTCTCCCTCTACTCCTCGTTCCCTCCACCTCCGACACATATATCCTCTTGGTCAATCTTTCCTCACTCATTCTCTCCATGTGACCAAACCATTTCAAAACACCCTCTTCTGCTCTCTCAACCACGCTCTTTTTATTTCCACACATCTCTCTTACCCTTACGTTACTTACTCGATCAAACCACCTCACACCACACATTGTCCTCAAACATCTCATTTCCAGCACATCCATCCACATGCGCAAAACTCTATCCATAGTCCACGCCTGGCAACCATACAACATTGTTGGAACCACTATTCCTTCAAACATACCCATTTTTGCTTTCCGAGATAATGTTCTCGATTTCCACATATTCTTCAAGGCTCCCAGAATTCTCGCCCCCTCCCCCACCCTATGATCCACTTCCGTTTCCATGTTTCCATCCGCTGCCAGATCCACTCCCAGATATCTAAAACACTTCACTTCCTCCAGTTTTTCTCCATTCAAACTCACCTCCCAATTGACTTGACCCACAACCCTACTGTACCTAATAACCTTGCTCTTATTCACATTTACTTTTAACTTTCTTCTTTCAGACACTTTACCAATCTCAGTAACCAGCTTCTGCAGTTTCTCACATGAATCAGCCACCAGCGCTGTATCATCAGCGAACAACAACTGACTCACTTCCCAAGCTCTCTCATCCCCAACAGACTTCATACTTGCCCCTCTTTCCAAAACTCTTGCATTCACCTCCCTAACAACCCCACCCAAAAACAAATTATACAACCATGTAGACATCACACACCCCTGCCGCAAACCTACATTCACTGAGAACCAATCACTTTCCTCTCTTCCGACACGTACATATGCCTTATATTCTCGATAAAAACTTTTCACTGCTTCTAACAACTTGCCTCCCACACCATATATTCTTAATACCTTCCACAGAGCATCTCTATCAACTCTATCATATGCCTTCTGCAGATCCATAAATGCTACATACAAATCCTCTTGCTTTTCTAAGTATTTCTCACATACATTCTTGAAAGCAAACACCTGATCCACACATGCTCTACCACTTCTGAAACCACACTGCTCTTCCCCAATCTGATGCTCTGTACATGCCTTCACCTTCTCAATCAATACCCTCCCATATAATTTACCAGGAATACTCACCAAACTTATAACTCTTTAATTTGAGCACTCACTCTTATCCCCTTTGCCTTATATATATATATATATATATATATATATATATATATATATATATATATATATATATATATATATATATATATATATATATATATATATATATATATATATATATATATATATATATATATATATATATATATATATATATATATATATATATATATATATATATATATATATATATATATATATATATATATATATATATATATATATATATATATATATATATATATATATATATATATATATATATATATATATATATATATATATATATATATATATATATATATATATATATATATATATATATATATATATATATATGTATGTATATGTATATGTATATGTATATATATATACATAAAGTTAAAAATACATTTTATTGATTTTTAACTTTCTAAAAAGGGAAACAGAAGAAGGAGTCACGCGGGGAGTGCTCATCCTCCTCGAAGGCTCAGACTGGTGAGTCTAAATGTATGTGGATGTAACCAAGATGTGAAAAAAGGAGAGATAGGTAGTATGTTTGAGGAAAGGAACCTGGATGTTTTGGCTCAGAGTGAAACGAAGCTCAAGCGTAAAGGGGAAGAGTGGTTTGGGAATGTCTTGGGAGTAAAGTCAGGGGTTAATGAGAGGACAAGAGCAAGGGAAGGAATAGCTATACTCCTGAAACAGGAGTTGTGGGAGTATGTGATAGAATGTAAGAAAGTAAATTCTCGATTGATATGGGTAAAACTGAAAGTTGATGAATAGAGATGGGTGATTATTGGTGCATATGCACCTGGGCATGAGAAGAAAGATCATGAGTGGGAAGTGTTTTGGGAGCAGCTGAATGAGTGTGTTAGTGGTTTTGATGCACGAGACCGGGTTATAGTGATGGGTGATTTGAATGCAAAGGTGAGTAATGTGGCAGTTGAGGGAATAATTGGTATACATGGGGTGTTCAGTGTTGTAAATGGAAATGGTGAAGAGCTTGTAGATTTATGTGCTGAAAAAGGACTGGTGATTGGGAATACCTGGTTTAAAAAGCGAGATATACATAAGTATACGTATGTAAGTAGGAGAGATGGCCAGAGAGCGTTATTGGATTATGTGTTAATTGACAAGCGCGCGAAAGAGAGACTTTTGGATGTTAACGTGCTGAGAGGTGCAACTGGAGGGATGTCTGATCATTATCTTGTGGAGGCTGAGGTGAAGATTTGTATAGATTTTCAGAAAAGAAGAGTGAATGTTGTGGTGAGGAGGGTGGTGAGAGTAAGTGAGCTTGGCAAGGAGACTTGTATGAGGAAGTACCAGGAGAGACTGAGTACAGAATGGAAAAAGGTGAGAACAATGGAAGTAAGGGGAGTGAGGGAGAAATGGGATGTATTTAGGGAATCAGTGATAGATTGCGCAAAAGATGTTTGTGGCATGAGAAGAGTGTAAGGTGGGTTGATTAGAAAGGGTAGTGAGTGGTGGGATAAAGAAGTAAGATTATTAGTGAGAGAGAAGAGAGAGGCATTTGGACGATTTTTGCAGGGAAAAAATGCAATTTAGTGGGAGATGTATAAAAGAAAGAGGGAGGAGGTCAAGAGAAAGGTGCAAGAGGTGAAAAAGAAGGCAAATGAGAGTTGGGGTGAGAGAGTATCATTAAATTTTAGGGAGAATAAAAAGATGTTCTGGAAGGAGGTAAATAAAGTGCGTAAGACAAGGGAGCAAATGGGAACTTCAGTGAAAGGCTCAAATGAGGAGGTGATAATAAGAAGTGGTGATGTGAGAAGGAGATGGAGTGAGTATTTTGAAGGTTTGTTGAATGTGTTTGATGATAGGGTGGCAGATATTGGGGGTTTTGGTCGAGGTGGTGTGCAAAGTGAGAGGGTTAGGGAAAATGATTTGGTAAACAGAGAAGAGGTAGTAAAAGCTTTGCGGAAGATGAAAGCCACCAAGGCAGCAGGTTTGGATGGTATTGCAGTGGAATATATTAAAAAAGGGGGTGACTGTATTGTTGACTGGTTGGTAAGGTTATTTAATGTATGTATGGTTCACGGTGAGGTGCCTGAGGATTGGCGGAATGCCTGCATAGTGCCATTGTACAAAGGCAAAGGGGATAAGAGTGAGTGCTCAAATTACAGAGGTATAAGTTTGTTGAGTATTTCTGGTAAATTATATGGGAGGGTATTGATTGAGAGGGTGAAGGCATGTACAGAGCATCAGATTGGGGAAGAGCAGTGTGGTTTCAGAAGTGGTAGAGGATGTGTGGATCAGGTGTTTGCTTTGAAGAATGTATGTGAGAAATACTTAGAAAAGCAAATGGATTTGTATGTAGCATTTATGGATCTGGAGAAGGCATATGATAGAGTTGATAGAGATGCTCTGTGGAAGGTATTAAGAATATATAGTGTGGGAGACAAGTTGTTAGAAGCAGTGAAAAGTTTTTATCGAAGATGTAAGGCATGTGTACGTGTAGGAAGAGAGGAAAGTGATTAGTTCTCAGTGAATGTAGGTTTGCGGCAGGGGTGTGTGATGTCTCCATGGCTGTTTAATTTGTTTATGGATGGGGTTGTTAGGGAGGTGAATGCAAGAGTTTTGGAAAGAGGGGCAAGTATGAAGTCTGTTGGGGATGAGAGACCTTGGGAAGTGAGTCAGTTGTTGTTCGCTGATGATACAGCGCTGGTGGCTGATTCATGTGAGAAACTGCAGAAGCTGGTGACTGAGTTTGGTAAAGTTTGTTAAAGAAGAAAGTTAAGAATAAATGTGAATAAGAGCAAGGTTATTAGGGACAGTAGGGTTGAGGGTCAAGTCAACTGGGAGGTAAGTTTGAATGGCAAAAATCTTGAGGAAGTAAAGTGTTTTAGATATCTAGGAGTGGATCTGGCAGCGGATGGAACCATAGGAGCGGAAGTGAATGATACGGTGGGGAAGGGGGTGAAAATCGTGTGAGCCTTGAAAAATGTGTTGAAGTCGAGAACATTATCTCGGAAAGTAAAAATGGGTATGTTTGAATGAATAGTGGTTCCAACAGTGTTGTATGGTTGCGAGGCGTGGGCTATGGATAGAGTTGTGCGCAGGAGGGTGGATATGCTGGAAATGAGATGTTTGAGGACAATATGTGGTGTGAGGTGGTTTGATCGAGTAAGTAATGTAAGGGTAAGAGAGATGTGTGGAAATAAAAAGAGCGTGGTTGAGAGAGCAGAAGAGGGTGTTTTGAAATGGTTTGCTCACATGGAGAGAATGAGTGAGGAAAGATTGACCAAGAGGATATATGTGTCGGAGGTGGAGGGAACGAGGAGAAGTGGGAGACCAAATTGGAGGTGGAAAGATGGAGTGAAAAATATTTTGTGTGATCTGGGCCGGAACATGCAGGAGGGTGAAAGGAGGGCAAGGAATAGAGTGAATTGGATCGATGTGGTATACCGGGGTTGACGTTCTGTCAGTGGATTGAATCAGGGCATGTGAAGCATCTGGGGTAAACCATGGAAAGTTGTGTGGGGCCTGGATGTGGAAAGTGAGCTGTGGTTTCGGGCATTATTGCATGACAGCTAGAGACTGAGTGTGAATGAATGGGGCCTTTGTTGTCTTTTCCTAGTGCTACCTCGCACACATGAGTGGGAGGGGGATGGTATTTCCATGTGTGGCGAGGTGGCGACGGGAATGAATAAAGGCAAACAGTGTGAATTGTGTGCATGGGTATATATGTATGTGTCTGTGTGTGTATATATATGTGTACATTGAAATGTATAGGTATGCACATTTGCGTGTGTGGACGTGTGTGTATATACATTGTGTGTGGGGGTGGGATGGGCTATTTCTTTCGTCTGTTTCCTTGCGCCACCTCGCAACCGCGGGAGACAGTGACAAAGCAAAATAGAAAAAAATTGAAAGTAAATATATATAAATATATATATATATATATATATATATATCATACAAAGCTCCAACAGCCAGGATCGAACCTGGGACCCCTATTGCAAGAGGCAGGCATGCTAACCGCTAGGCTAAGGGACTGTATAATAGGAAACAACTATTTGAAATACTAAGTACTCGAATACCCTTCGTCTCACAGTGGTGAGCAACGGAGTCTATCGGTTGTTTCCGAACAGAGCATATATCCAGCTGATAGCGTTTTACTGAACCTGACTGTACAACGTGGAGTTATATGAACACGAATAAAGTGTATATGAACCCGCAACTTCATAGAACATACAAAGCTCCAACAGCCAGCTGATAGCGTTTTACCGAACCTGACTGTACAACGCGGAGTTATATGAATACGAATTGCTCAACCCACCCCCATACACATGTGTATACATACACGTCTACACACGCAAATATACATACCTATACATCTCAATGTACACATATATATACACACACAGACACATACATATATACCCATGCACACAATTCACACTGTCTACCTTTATTCATTCCCATCGCCACCTCGCCACACATGATATACTATCCCCCTCACCCCTCATGTGTGCTAGGTAGCGCTAGGAAAAGACAACAAAGACCCCATTCGTTCACACTCAGTCTCTACCTGTCATGCAATAATGCCCGCAACCACAGCTCACTTTCCACATCCAGGCCCCATACAACTTTCCATGGTTTACCCCAGACGCTTCACATGCCCTGATTCAATCCACTGACAGCACGTCAACCCCGGTATACCACATCGATCCAATTCATTCTATTCCTTGCCTGCCTTTCACCCCCCTACATGTTCAGGCCCCGATCACTCAAAATCTTTTTCACTCCATCTTTCCACCTCCAATTTGGTCTCCCACTTCTCCTCGTTCCCTCCACCTCCGACTCTTATATCCTCTTGGTCAATCTTTCCTCACTCATTCTCTCCATGTGCCCAAACCATTTCAAAACACTCTCTTCCGCTCTCTCAACCACGCTCTTTTTATTTCCACACATCTCTCTTACCCTTACATTACTTACCCGATCAAACCACCTCAAAACACATATTGTCCTCAAACATCTCATTTCCAGCACATCCATCCTCCTGCGCACAACTCTATCCATAGCCCACGCCTCGCAACCATACAACATTCTTGGAACCACTATTCCTTCAAACATACCCATTTTTGCTTTCCGAGATAATGTTCTCGACTTCCACACATTCTTCAAGTCTCCCAGGATTTTCGCCCCCTCCCTCACCCTATGATTCACTTCCGCTTCCATAGTTCCATCTCCTGCCAGATCCACTCACAGATATCTAAAACACTTTACTTCCTCCAGTTATTCTCCATTCAAACTTACCTCCCAATTGACTTGACCCTCAACCCTACTGTACCTAATAACCTTGCTCTTATTCATATCTACTCTTAACTTTCTTCTTTCACACACTTTACCAAACTCAGTCACCAGCTTCTGCAGTTTCTCACATGAATCAGCCACCAGCTCTGTATCGTCAGCGAACAACAACTGACTCACTTCCCAAGCTCCCTCATCCACAACAGACTTCATACTTGCCCCTCTTTCCAAAACTCTTGCATTCACCTCCCTAATAACCCCATCCATAAAGAAATTAAGCAACCATGGAGACATCATACACCCAGGCCGCAAACCAACATTCACTGAGAACTAATCACTTCCCTCTCTTCCTACTCGTGCACATATCTCACATAGTCGATAAAAACTTCTCACTGCTTCTAGAATCTTTCCTCCCACACCATATAGCCTTAAATCCTTCCAAAGAGCATCTCTATCATCTTTATCATATGCCTTCTCGAGATCTATAGATGCTACATACAAATCCATTTGTTTTTCTAAGTATTTCTCACATACATTCTTCAAAGCAAACGCCTGAACAACACATCCTCTATCACTTCTGAAACCACACTGTTCTTCCCAAGTTGATGCTCTCTACATGCCTTCACCCTCTCGATCAATACCCTCCCGTATGATTTCCCAGGAATACTCAAAAACTTATACCTCTGTAATTTAAGCGCTCACCTATATCCCCTTTGCCTTTTTACAATGGCACTATGCATGCATTCCGCTAATCCTCAGAAACGTTCACCATGAATCCTACATACATTAAATATCCTCACCAAACATTCAACAACACTGTCACCCTCTTTTTTTAATAAAATCCGCTGCAATACCATCCAAACCTGCCATCTTCCATGTTTTGATCTTCCGCAAAGCTTTCACTACCTTTTCTCTGTTTACCAAATCCTTGTCCCTAACAGTCTCACTTTGCAACCCACCTCGATCAAAACACCCTATACCTGCCACTCTATCATCTAACATTCAACAAACCTTCAAAATACTCACTCCACCTCCTCCTTACATCACGAATACTTGTTATTACCTCCTCAATAGCCCCTTCACTGATTTTCCCATTTGTTCCCTTGTCTTATGCACTTCATTTACCTCCAAAAATATCTTTACATTCTCCATAAGATTTTATGATACTCACTCACCCTACGCTGATTTGCCCGCTTTTTAAACTCTTGCACCTTTCTCTTGACCTGCTTCTTTCTTTTATACATCTCCCAGTCATTTGTACAATTTCCCTGCAAAAATCGTCCAAATGCCTTTCTCTTCTCCTCCACTGATAATCTTACTTCTTTATCCCACCACTCAATGCCCTTTCTAATCTGCCTACGTTACACGCTTCTCATGTGACAAGCACCTTTTGGGCAGGCCATCCATGCTTCCGAAAATGCATCCCACTCCTCCTCAACTCCCGTTACGTCCTTTCCTCTCACCTTTTTCCATTTTGCACTCAGTCTCTCCTTGTCTCCTTCCCAAGCTCACTTACTCTCACCACTCTCTTCACCCCAACATCCTCCCTTCTTTTCTAAGAACCTCTACAAATCTTCACCTTCGCCCCCACAAAATAATGATGAGACATCCCTCCAGTTGCACCTCTCAGCACATTAACATCCAAAATTCTCTCTTTCGCGCGCCTATCAATTAACACGTATTCCAACAACGATCTCTGGCCATCTCTCCTACTTACATACGTATACTTATGTATATCTCTCTTTTTTTTATCCAGGTATTCCCAATCACCAGTCCTTTTTCAGCACACAAATCTACAAGCTCTTTATCATTTCCATTTACAACGCTGAACACCCCATGTCCACCAATTATTCCCTCAACTGCCACATTACTCACATTTGCATTCAAATCACCCATCACTATAACCCGGTCTTGTGCATCAAAACCACTGACACACTCATTCAGCTGCTCCCAAAACACTTGCTTCTCATGATCTTTCTTCTTATGCCCAGGTGAATATGCACCAATAATCACCCATATCTCTACATCAACTTTCAGTTTTACCCATATTAATCGAGAATTTGCTTTCTTACATTCTATCACATATTCCCACAACTCCTGTTTCAGGAGTACTGCTACTCCTTCCCTTGCTCTTGTCCTCTCACTAACCCCTGACTTTACTCCCAAGACATTCCCAAACCAATCTTCCCCTTTACCTTTGATCTTCGTTTCACTCAGAACCAAAACATACAGGTTCCTCTCCTCAAACATACTACCTATCTCTCCTTTTTTCACATCTTGGTTACATCCACACACATTTAGACACCCCAATCTGAGTCTACGAGGAGGATGAGCAATCCCCTCGTGACTCCTTCTGTTTCCCATTTCAACAAACTTATACCTCTGTAATTTGAGCAATCAATCTTATCCCCTTTGCCTATTAGAATGGCACTATGCAAGCATTCCGCCAGTCCTCAGACACCTTACTATGATTCATACATACATAGAATAACCTTACCAACCAGTCAACAATATAGTCACCCCCTTTTTTAATGAATTCCACTGCAATATCATATATACCCTCCGCCTTTACGGCTTTCATCTTCCGCAAAGCTTTTACTACTTCTTCTCTGTTTACCAAATCATTCTTCCTAACCCTTTCATTTTGCAGACCACCTCGACCAAAACACCCTATATCTGCCACTCTATCATGAAACACATTCGATAAAAATTCAAAATACTCACTTCATATCCTTCTCACATCACCACTACTTGTTATCAACTCCCCTTCACTGATGATCCGATTTGTTCCCTTATCTTATGCACTTTGTTTACCCCCTTCCCAAACATCTTTTTATTCTCCCTAAAATCTAATGATACTCTCTCACCCCAACTCTCATTTGCCCTCATTTTCGCTTCTTGCACCTTTCTCTTGACCTCCTGACTCTTTCTTTCATACATCTCCCAGTCATTTGCATCATTTCCGTCCAAAAATCATCCAAATGCCTCCCTCTTCTCTTTCACTAACAACCTTACTTCTTCATCCCAGCACTCACTACCCTTTCTAATCTGCCTACTTCCCACACTTTTCATGTCACAAGCATCTTTTGAAAAAACCATCACTGCTTCAAAAACTACATCCCATTCCTACCCCACTCCCCTTACGTCCTTTGTTCTCACCTTTATCAATTCCTTATTCAGTCTCTCCTGGTACTTTCCCAGAAAAGTCTCCTTCCTAAGCTCACTCACTCTCACCACTCTCTTCATCCCAACATTCTCTCTTTTTTTTTTGAAAACCTCTACAAATGGGAACATCAATGAAGGGGGCTTATGGGGAGGTGATAGCAAGTAGTGGTGATGTGGGAGGGAGATGGAGAGTCTTTTGAAGGTTTGTTGAATGTGTTTGATGATAGATTGGCAGATAATAGGTTTTTTGGTCGAGGTGGTGTGCAAAGTAAGAGTGTTAGGTATAATGATTTGGAGAATGATTTGGCAAACAGAGAAGAGGTTGTAAAAGCTTTGCGGAATATGAAAGCCGGTAAGGTAGCGTGTTTCGATGGTATTGCAGGGGAATATATTAACAAAGGGAGCGACTGCATTATTGACTGGTTGGTATGGTTATCTAATGTATGTATGGCTCATGGTGAGGTGCCTGAGGACTGGCGGAATGCTTGCATAGTTCCATTGTACAAAAGCAAACGGGATAAAAGTGAGTGCTCATATTACAGAGGTATAAGTTTGTTTCGTATTCCTGGGAAATTATATGGTTGGGTATTGATTGAGAGGGTGAAGGCATGTACAGATCATCAGATTTGGGAAGAGCATTGTGGTTTTAGATGTGGCATAGGCTGTGTTGATCAGGTTTTTGCTTTGAAGAATGTATGTGAGATATACTTAGAAAAGCAAATGGATTTTCATGTAGCATTTATGGATCTGGAGAAGGCATAAAATTGAGTTGACAGACATTCTCTGATGAAGGTATTAAGAATGTATGGTGTAGGAGTCAAGTTGTTAGAAGCAGTGAAAAGTTTTTAATGAGGATGTAAGGCATGTGTACGTGTAGGAAGAGAGGAAAGTGATTTGTTCTCAGTGAATGTTGGTTTACGAAAGGGGTGTGTAATGTCTTAATGGTTGTTTAATTTGTATATGGATGGGAGTCTTAGGGAGATAAATACAAGAGTTTTGGAAAGAGGGGCAAATATGCAGTCTGTTTTGGATGAAAGAGCTTGGGAAGTGAGTCAGTTGTTGTTCGCTGATGATACAGCGCTGGTGGCTGATTCGGGTGAGAAACTGCAGGAGCTGTGACTGAGTTTGGTGAAGATTATGAAAGAAAAAAGCTTAGAGTCAGCGTCACTAAGAGCAAGGTTATTAGGTACAGTAGGTTTGAGGGACAAGTCAATTAGGAGGTAAGTTTGAATGGAGAAAAACTGGAGGAAGTGAAGTGTTTTAGATGTCTGGGAGTGTATCTGTCAGCGGATGGAACCATGTAAAGGATCATAATTTTGCGTGTGACCAAGATATTCTCATGAGTCCACGGGGAAAATAAAACACGATAAGTTCCCAAGTGCACTTTAGTGTAATAACCACATCACTAGGGGAGACACAGGATGGAAGTATAACAGTCAGTTGATATACAACGAAGAGACGAAGGTAGGACGCCATTTGGTAAACATGCGATTGTCCAAGGCAGACAAGAAGCGTTCATAAGCTTATCATTTTACAAATTCTATCAACAATAAATTGATCCAATTTGTATGGATCATCCCTATTTTAAAGATTATATTTCTTTGTTTATTCAATAATAGAAGATTCAATGATATTTCTCGTGGTAATAGAGTTAGAGTTAATAAATGAAATGGCATTACTCCAGTCAGTACAATAATCATAGTTTTTCACGTGATTAAACAAGGTATTTGATTTTTCCTGTTCTTATACTATATCTATACTGCTTAAGTCTAACAGAAAGATCCTTACCAGTCTGACCAGCATAAAACTTTTCACATTTTCTACATGGCATTTTATAGTTGCATCCAGGAGAATTTTCTAGTGAATTCCTGATTAAGGTATTCTTTATAGTATTATTGTTGCTGAAGGCAACATTTACATTAAAGGATTTAAGCAACACGGGAAGTAAAGCAAAATTATTATCAAAAGGGAGAACTAGAAGATTCTTGGTGTCAATGGGAGGTTTAGGCTCAACTCTATAACATGATTTCTTTGTTAACTTAAGAGACGTATCAATGAAAGATATAGGGTATTTTAACTTAGATCGAACAGAATGTATCTTTTCAAACTCATCATCAATAAACTCTGGACTGCAAATGTGTATTGCCCTAAGGAACATAGATTAAAATGATAATAATTTAACTCTGTCATATTGAGATGTGTAATAATGGATATATGAGCATGCATTGATAGGTTTTCTGTATTTGCCATACTTAAACATGCTTCCTTGGCTATGGATCATGCAATCTGAAAATGGTAATATACCACTATTTTCATTTTCTACAGGAAATTTAATGGAAGGCATTAAATTGATAAGTAAAGGGAGAAATATTTGTAAATTCTCATTTCTTGGCCAAACACAAAGAACATCATCTACATACCTAAACCAAATTGCACTGGAAGGTAAGATATCATTTAGTAATTTTGTTTCAAAAAATTCCATATAAAGATTACTTAGTATAGGTAAAGGAGGGTTACCCATTGCCACACCAAATTTTTGAGCATAATAATGTCCATTGAATTGAAATACGCAGTTCTCATACACAATTTTATCAGTTCAATGAAAACAGACTTTAAAACAGGTAAATGAATATCATCCAAGACATCAAAGAAATATTCTAAATGGTCATCAACTGAAATTTATGTGAAAAGTAAGAAAACATCAAAGCTATCTAGTTTGAAATTAAAATTAACATTTATATTGTTTAGCTTGACTAAATTTACATTGTTCATGATATAAGAATTTGATACCTTACCCAATAAAGTGCTTGATAAAGAAACTAACCATTTTGACGCTTTATATGTGATGGAGCTCACAGAACTCACTGTAGGTCTTACTGGAAAATTATTTTTATGTGTTTTGACAAGTCCATACATATATGGAAATGAAGGGGATAAAGATGACAAACTTTTGATAAGAGAGCATTTATCTTTCAACAACAACTTCATTTCTTTATCAAATTGGGAATTAACTGCTTCTAAGGGATTTTTACTGAGTTTAGATTATGTTGATTCATCATTCAAAAGATCTAAAAGGAATGATTTTTTAATTAATCGCTCAAAATCTTTTTCACTCAATCCTTCCACCTCCAATTTGGTCTCCCACTTCTCCCTGTTCCCTCCACCTCTGACACATACATCCTCTTTGTCAATCTTTCCTCACTCATTATATCATTTCTTCACTCATTATCTCCATGTGACCAAACCATTTCAATACACCTTTTTCTGCTCTCTCAACCACACGCTTTATATTACCATATATCTCTCTTACGCTTTTATGACTTACTCGATCGAAACAACTCACACCACATACTGTCCTCAAACATCTCATTTCCAACACATCGACCCTCCTCCGCACAACCCTATCTATAGCCCACGCCTCGTGACCATATAACATTCTTGGAACGACTATTCCTTAAAACATACTCATTTATACTTTCCGAGATAATGCTCTCTCCATCCAAACATTCTTCAACGCTCCCAGAGCTTTCGCCCCCTCCCCCACCCTATGACTCACTTCCGCTTTCATGGTTCCATACGCTGCTAATTCTACTCCCAGATATCTAAAACACTTCACTTCCTCCAGTTTTTTTCCATTCAAATTCACCTCCCAATTGACTTGTCCCTGAACTATACCCTACCTAATAACCTTGCTCTTATTCACATTTACTCTTAGCTTTCTCTTTCCACACACTTTACCAAACTCAGTCACCAGTTTTTGCAGTTTCTCACCCGAATCAGCCACCAGCGTTGTTTCATCAGCGAACAACAACTGACTTACTTCGCAAGCCCTCACGTCCACAACAGACTGCATACTTGCCCCTCTCTCCAAAACTCTAGCATTCACCTCCCTAATAACCCCATCCATAAAGAAATTAAGCAACCATGGAGACATCATACACCCAGGCCGCAAACCAACATTCACTGAGAACTAATCACTTCCCTCTCTTCCTACTCGTGCACATATCTCACATAGTCGATAAAAACTTCTCACTGCTTCTAGAATCTTTCCTCCCACACCATATAGCCTTAAATCCTTCCAAAGAGCATCTCTATCATCTTTATCATATGCCTTCTCGAGATCTATAGATGCTACATACAAATCCATTTCTTTTTCTAAGTATTTCTCACATACATTCTTCAAAGCAAACACCTGAACAACACATCCTCCATCACTTCTGAAACCACACTGTTCTTCCCAAGTTGATGCTCTCTACATGCCTTCACCCTCTCGATCAATACCCTCCCGTATGATTTCCCAGGAATACTCAAAAACTTATACCTCTGTAATTTGAGCGCTCACCTATATCCCCTTTGCCTTTTTACAATGGCACTATGCATGCATTCCGCTAATCCTCAGAAACGTTCACCATGAATCCTACATACATTAAATATCCTCACCAAACATTCAACAACACTGTCACCCTCTTTTTTTAATAAAATCCGCTGCAATACCATCCAAACCTGCCATCTTCCATGTTTTGATCTTCCGCAAAGCTTTCACTACCTTTTCTCTGTTTACCAAATCCTTGTCCCTAACAGTCTCACTTTGCAACCCACCTCGATCAAAACACCCTATACCTGCCACTCTATCATCTAACATTCAACAAACCTTCAAAATACTCACTCCACCTCCTCCTTACATCACGAATACTTGTTATTACCTCCTCAATAGCCCCTTCACTGATTTTCCCATTTGTTCCCTTGTCTTATGCACTTCATTTACCTCCAAAAATATCTTTACATTCTCCATAAGATTTTATGATACTCACTCACCCTACGCTGATTTGCCCGCTTTTTAAACTCTTGCACCTTTCTCTTGACCTGCTTCTTTCTTTTATACATCTCCCAGTCATTTGTACAATTTCCCTGCAAAAATCGTCCAAATGCCTTTCTCTTCTCCTCCACTGATAATCTTACTTCTTTATCCCACCACTCAATGCCCTTTCTAATCTGCCTACGTTACACGCTTCTCATGTGACAAGCACCTTTTGGGCAGGCCATCCATGCTTCCGAAAATGCATCCCACTCCTCCTCAACTCCCGTTACGTCCTTTCCTCTCACCTTTTTCCATTTTGCACTCAGTCTCTCCTTGTCTCCTTCCCAAGCTCACTTACTCTCACCACTCTCTTCACCCCAACATCCTCCCTTCTTTTCTAAGAACCTCTACAAATCTTCACCTTCGCCCCCACAAAATAATGATGAGACATCCCTCCAGTTGCACCTCTCAGCACATTAACATCCAAAATTCTCTCTTTCGCGCGCCTATCAATTAACACGTATTCCAACAACGATCTCTGGCCATCTCTTCTACTTACATACGTATACTTATGTATATCTCTCTTTTTTTATCCAGGTATTCCCAATCACCAGTCCTTTTTCAGCACACAAATCTACAAGCTCTTTATCATTTCCATTTACAACGCTGAACACCCCATGTCCACCAATTATTCCTTCAACTGCCACATTACTCAACTTTCCATTCAAAACACCCATCACTATAACCCAGTCTCGTGAATCAAAACTATTAACACACTCACTCAGCTGCTCCCAAAATACTTGCCCCTCATGATCTTTCTTCTCATGCCCAGGTGCATATGCACCAATAATCACCCACTTGTCTCAATCAACTTTCAGTTATACCCATATCAATCTAGAGATTACTTTCCTAAACTCTATCAAATACTCCCATTACTCCTGTTCCAAGAGTAGTGTTACTCCTTCCCTTGCTCTTGTCCTCTCACTAACCCATGACTCTACTCACAAGACATTCCCAAACAACTCTTCCCCTTTACCCTTGAGCTTCGTTTCCCTCAGATCCAAGACATCCATTTTCCTTTCGTCAAACATACTATCAATCTCTCATTTTTCTCATCTTGGTTACATCCACACACATTTAGACACCCCAATCTGATCATTCGAGGGGGATGAGCATTCCCCGTGTAACTCCTTCTTCTGTTTCACCTTTTAGATATGATAGAGTTGATAGAGATGCTCTGTGGAAGGTATTAAGAATATATGGTGTGGGAGGGAAGTTGTTAGAAGCAGTGAAAAGTTTTTATCGAGGATGTAAGGCATGTGTACGTGTAGGAAGAGAGGAAAGTGATTGGTTCTCAGTGAATGTAGGTTTGCGGCAGGGGTGTGTGATGTCTCCATGGTTGTTTAATTTGTTTATGGATGGGGTTGTTAGGGAGGTGAATGGAAGAGTTTTGGAAAGAGGAGCAAGTAGGAAGTCTGTTGGGGGTGAGACAGCTTGAAAAGTGAGTCAGTTGTTGTTCGCTGATGATACAGCGCTGGTGGCTGATTCATGTGAGAAACTGCAGAAGCTGGTGACTGAGTTTGGTAAAGTGTGTGAAAGAAGAAAGTTAAGAGTAAATGTGAATAAGAGCAAGGTTATTAGGTACAGTAGGGTTGAGGGTCAAGTCAATTGGGAGGTGAGTTTGAATGGAGAAAAACTGGAGGAAGTGAAGTGATTTAGATATCTGGGAGTGGATCTGGCAGCGTATGGAACCATGGAAGCGGAAGTGGATCATAGGGTGGGGGAGGGGGGCGAAAATTCTGGGAGCCTTGAAGAATGTGTGGAAGTCGAGAACATTTTCTCGGAAAGCAAAAATGGGTATGTTTGAAGTAATAGTGGTTCCAACAATGTTATATGATTGCGAGGCGTGGGCTATGGATAGAGTTGTGCGCAGGAGGATGGATGTGCTGGAAATGAGATGTTTGAGGACAATGTGTGGTGTGAGGTGGTTTGATCGAGTAAGTAACGTAAGGGTAAGAGAGATGTGTGGAAATAAAAAGAGCGTGGTTGAGAGAGCAGAAGAGGGTGTTTTGAAATGGTTTGGGGACATGGAGAGAATGAGTGAGGAAAGATTGACCAAGAGGATATATTTGTCGGAGGTGGAGAGAACGATGAGAAGTGGGAGACCAAATTGGAGGTGGAAAGATGGAGTGAAAAAGATTTTGTGTGATCGGGGCCTGAACATGCAGGAGGGTGAAAGGAGGGCAAGGAATAGAGTGAATTGGAACGATGTGGTATACTGGGGTCGACATGGTGTCAATGGATTGAACCAGGGCATGTGAAGCGTTTCGGGTAAACCATGGAAAGTTCTGTGGGGCCTGGATGTGGAAAGGGAGCTGTGGTTTCGGTGCATTATTACATGACAGCTAGAGACTGAGTGTGAACGAATAGGGCCTTTGTTGTCTTTTCCTAGCACTACCTCACACACATGAGGGGGAAGGATGTTGTTATTCCATGTGTGGCGGGGTGGAGATGGGAATGAATAAAGGCAGACAGTATGAATTGTGTACATGGGTATATATGTATATGTCTGTGTGTGTGTATGTATGTGTGCGTTGAGATGTATAGGTGTGTATATGTGGTGTGTGTGGACGTGTATGTATATGCATGTGTGTGTGGGTGGGTTGGCCCATTCTTTCGTCTGTTTCCTTGCACTACCTCGCTGGCGCGGGGGGCGGCGGCAGGGCAAAGTGAATAAATAGATAAATATATATAGGGGAGAAAGAATACTTCCCACGTATTCCCTGCATGTCGTAGAAGGAGACTCCACCTCCGACACATATATCCTCTTGATCAATCTTTCCTCACTCATTCTCTCCATGTGAGCAAACCATTTCAAAACACCCTCTTCTGCTCTCTCAACCACGCTCTTTTTATTTCCACACACCTCTCTTACCCTTACATTACTTACTCGATCAAACCACCTCACACCACACATTGTCCTCAAACATCTCATTTCCAGCATATCCACACTCATGCGCACAACTCTATCCATAGCCCACGCCTCGCAACCATACAACATTGTTGGAACCACTATTCCTTCAAACATACCCATTTTTACTTTCCGAGATAATGTTCTCGACTTCCACGCATTCTACAAGGCTCCCAGGATTTTCGCCCCCTCCCCCACCCTATGATTCACTTCCGCTTCCATGGTTCCATCCGCTGCCAGATCCACCCACAGATATCTAAAACACTTTACTTCCTTGAGTTTTTCTCTATTCAAACTCACCTCCCAATTGACTTGATCCTCAACCCTACTGTACCAAATAACCTTCCTCTTATTCACATTTACTCTTAACTTTCTTCTTTCACACACTTTGCCAAACTCAGTCACCAGCTTCTGCTCTTTCTCACATGAATCATACACCAGTGCTGTATCATCAGCGAACAATACCTGACTCACTTCACAAGCTCTCTCATTCACAACAGACTTCATACCTGCCCCTTTTTCCAAAAGCCTTGCATTCACCTCCCTAACAGCCCCATCCATAAACAAATTAAATGTATATATATAAAAAGGGCAAATGAGAGTTGGGGTGAGAGAGTATCATTAAATTTTAGGGAGAATAAAAAGATGTTCTGGAAGGAGGTAAATAAAGTGCGTAAGACAAGGGAGCAAATGAGAACTTCAGTGAAGACCGCAAATGGGAAGGTGATAACAAGTAGTGGTGATGTGAAAAGGAGATGGAGTGAGTATTTTGAAGGTTTGTTGAATGTGTTTGATGA
>NC_092228.1:36761697-36809164 GCF_036320965.1 Panulirus ornatus | reverse complement strand
TATATATATATATTATATATATATATATATATATATATATATATATATATATATATATATATATATATATATATATATATATATATATATATATAATCCCTGGCGATATGGGATTAAGAATAATTCCCACGTATTCCGTGTGTGTCGTAGAAGGCGACTAAAAGTTGAGGGAGCGGGGGGCTGGAGATCCTCCCCTCTCGTTTTTTTTTTAATTTTCCAAAAGAAGGAACAGAGTGGGGCCAGGTGAGGATATTCCAAAAAAGGCCCAGTCCTCTGTTCTTAACGCTACCTCGCTAACGCGGGAAATGGCGAATAGTTGAAAAGAAAAGAAAGAAAAAAAAAATAACTATATCTATATATATATATATATATATATATATATATATATATATATATATATATATATATATATATATATATATATATATATATACATATATATATATATATATATATATATATATGTATATATATATAGATATATATATATATATATATATATATATATATATATATATATATATATATATATATATATATATATATATATATATATATATATATATATATATATATATATATATTATATATATATATATATATATTATTCATGGGGATAGGGGAGAAAGAATAATTCCCACGCATTCCTCACGTGTCGTAGAAGGCGACCAAAGGGGACGGGATCGGGGTCTAGAAACCCTCCCCTTCTTGTATTTTAACTTTCTAAAAAGGGAAACAGAAGAATGAGTCTCGCGGGGAGTGCTCATTCTCCTTGAAAGCTCAGATTAGGGTGTCTAAATGTGTGTGGATGTAACAAGATGAGAAAAAAGGAGAGATAGGTATGATGTTTGAGGAGAGGAAACTGGATGGTTTGGCTCTGAGTGGAACGAAGCTCATGGGTAAAGGGCAAGAGTGGTTTGGTAATGTCTTTGGAGTAAAGTAAGGGTTAGTGAGAGGACAAGAGCAAGGGAAGGAGTAGCACTACTCCTGAAGCAGGAGTGATGGGAGTATGTGATAGAGTGTAAGAAAGTAAACTCTAGATTGATATGGGTTAAACTGAAAGCTGATGGAGAGAGATGCGTGATTATTGGTGCATATGCACCTGGGCATGAGAAGAAAGATCATGAGAGGCAAGTGTTTTGGGAGCAGCTGAATGAGTGTGTTAGTGGTTTTGATGCACGAGACCGGGTTGTAGTGATGTGTGACTTGAATGGAAAGGTGAATAATGTGGCAGTTGAGAGAATGATTTGTACACATGGGGTGCTCAGAGTTGTAAATTGAAATGGTGAAGAGCTTATTGATTTGTTTGCTGAGAAAGGACTGGTGACTGGGAATACCTTGTTTTAAAAGCGAGATATACATAAGTATACGTATGTATCTAGGAGAGATGGCCAGAGAACGTTATTGGAATACGTGTGAATTCATAGCCGTGCGAAAGAGAGACTTTTGGATGTTAATGTGTTGAGAGGTGCAACTGGAGGGATGTCTGATCATTATCTTTTGGAAGCGAAGGTGAAGATTTGTAGAGGTTTTCAGAAAAGAAGAGAGAATGTTGGTGTGAAGAGAGTGATGAGAGTAAGTGAGCCTCGGAAGGATACTTTTTTGAGGAAGTACCAGGGGAGACTGAGTACAGAACGGAAAAATGTGAGAACAAAGGAGGTAAGGGGAGTGGGGGGAGGAATGAAATGTATTTAGGGAAGCAGTGATATCTTGCGCAAAAGATGCTTGTGGCATGAGAAGCGTGGGAGGTGTGCAGAAAAGAAAGGGTAGTGAGTGGTGGGATGAAGAAGTTAAATAATTAGTGAAAGAGAAGAGAGAGGCATTTGGACGATTTTTGCAGAGAAATAATGCAAATGAGTGGGAGATGTATAAAAGAAAGAGGCAGGAGGTTAAGAGAAAGGTGCAGGAGTTCATAAAGAGGGCAAATGAGAGTTGGGGTGAGAGAGTATCATTAACTTTTAGGGAGGATAAAAAGATGTTTTGGAAGGAGGTAAATAAAGTGCGTAAGACAAGGGAACAAATGGGAACTTATGTGAATGGGGCTAATGTTGAGGTGATAACAAGTAGTTGTGATGTGAGAAGTATATGGAGTGAGTGTTTTGAAGGTTTGTTGAATGTGTTTGATGATAGAGTGGCAGATATAGGGTGTTTTGGTCAAGGTGGTTTGCAAAGTGAGAGGGTTAGGGAGGATGATTTGGTAAACAAAGAATAGGTAGTAAAAGCTTTGCGGAAGATGAAAGCCGGCAAGGCAGTGGGTTTGGATGGCATTGCAGTGAAATTTATTTAAAAAGGGGGTGACTGTATTGTTGACTGGTTGGTAAGTTTATTGAATACATGTAAGTTTCATGCTGAAGTGCCTGAGGATTAGCGGAATGCTTGCATAGTGCCATTGTACAAAGGCAAAGGGGATAAAGGTGAGTGCTCAAATTACAGAGGTATAATTTTGTTGAGTATTCATGGGAAATTATATAGGAGAGTATTGGTTGAGAGGGTGAAGGCATCAGATTGGAGAAGAGCAGTGTGGTTTCAGAAGTGGTAGAGGATATGTGGATCAGGTGTTTGCTTTGAAGATTGTATGTGAGAAAAACTTGAAAAAGCAAATGGATTTGTATTTAGCATTTATTGACCTTGAGAAGGCATATGATAGAGTTGATAGAGATGCTCTGTGGAAGGTATTAAGAATATATGGTGTGGGAGGCAAGTTGTTACAAACAGTGAAATGTTTTTATCGAGGATGTAAGGTATATGTGCGTGTAGTAAGAGAGGAAAGTAATTGGTTCTCAGTGAATGTTGATTTACGGCAGAGGTGTGCGATGTCTCCATGGTTGTTTAATTTATCTATGTATGGGGTTGTTAGGGAGGTGAATGCAAGAGTTTTGGAAAGAGGGGCAAGTATGCAGTCTGTTGTGGATGAGAGAGCATGGGAAGTGAGTCAGTTGTTGTTCGCTGATGATACAGCCCTGGTGGCTGATTCATGTGAGAAACTGCAGAAGCTGGTGACTGAGTTTGGTAAAGTGTGTGAAAGAAGAAAGCTGAGAGTAAATGTGAATAAGAGCAAGGTTATTAGGTACAGTAGGGTTGAAAGTGAAGTCAATTTGGAGGTAAGTTTGAATGGAGAAAAACTGGACTATGTGAAGTGGTTTAGATATCTGTGAGTGGATTTGGCAGCGGATGGAACCATGGAAGCGGAAGTCAATCATAGGGTGGGGGAGGGGGTGAAAATTTTGGTAGCCTTGAAAAATGTGTGGAAGTCGAGAACAACATATCGGAAAGGAAAAATGGGTATGTTTGAAGGAATAGTGGTTCCAACAATGTTGTAGGGGTGCGAGGCGTGGGCTATGGATAGAGTTGTGCGCAGGAGGGTGGATGTGCTGGAAATGAGATGTTTGACGACAGTATGTGGTGTGAGGTGGTTTGATCGAGTAAGTAATAATAGGGTAAGACTGATATGTGGAAATAAAAAGAGAGTGGTTGATAGAGCAGAAGAGGGTGTTTTGAAATGGTTTTTCACATGGCGAGAATGTGGTGTGAGGTGGTTTGATCGAGTAAGTAACGTAAGGGTAAGAGAGATGTGTGGAAATAAAAAGAGCGTGGTTGAGAGAGCAGAAGAGGGTGTTTTGAAATGGTTTGGGCACATGGAGAGAATGAGTGAGGAAAGATTGACCACGAGGATATATGTGTCGGAGATGGAGGGAACGAGGAGAAGAGGGAGACCAAATTGGAGGTGGAAAGATAGAGTGAAAAAGATTTTGTGTGATCGGGGCCTGAACATGCAGGAGGGTGACAGGAGGGCAAGGAATAGAGTGAATTGGAGCGATGTGGTATACCGGGGTTGACGCGCTGTCAGTGGATTGAATCAGGGCATGTGAAGCGTCTGGGGTAAACCATGGAAAGCTGTGTAGGTGTGTATATTTGCGTGTGTGGACGTATGTATATACATGTGTATGGGGGTGGTTTGGGACATTTCTTTCGTCTGTTTCCTTGCGCTACCTCGCAAACGCGGGAGACAGCGACAGAGCAGAAAAAAAAAAAAAAAATATATATATATATATATATATATATATATATATATATATATATATATATATATATATATATATATTTATATATTTATATGTATATATATATATATATATATATATATATATATATATATATATATATATATATATATATATATATATATATATATATATATATATATATATATATATATATATATATATATATATATATATATATCTTATTTATCATACTTTGTCGCTGTGTCCCATGAGAGCGAGTTAGCGAAAGGAAACAGACGAAAGAATGGCCCAACCCACCCACATACACATGTATATATATGCACGCCACTCACGCACATATACATAACTGTACATCTCAATGTATACATATATATACACACACATAGACATATACATATATACACATGTGCATGATTCATACTGTCTCTCCTTATTCATTCCCGTTGCCACCCCGCCATGCAAGAAATAACAATCCCCTCCACCCGCATGGGGGCGAGGTAGCGCTGGGAAAAGACTACGAAGGCCACATTCGTTAACACTTAGTCTCTTGCTGTCAGGTATAATGCACCGAAACCACAGCTCTCTTTCCACATCCAGGCCGTACATTACTTTCCATGGTTTACCCCAGACGCTTCACATGCCCTGCTTCAATCCACTGAAAGCACGTCTACCCTGTTATACCACATCGTTCCAATTCATTCTATTCTTTGCACGCCTTTCACCCTCCTGCATATTCAGGCCCCGATCACTGAAGATGTTTTTCACTTCATCTTTCCACCTCCAATTTGGTCTCCCACTTCTCCTTCCCTACAACTCTGACATATATATCCTCTTTGTCAATCTTTCCTCACTCATTCTCTCCATGTGATTAAACCATTTCAAAACACCTTCTTCTGCTCTCTCAACCACACTCTTTTCTTTACCACACATCTCTCTTGCCCTTTCATTACTTACTCGATCAAACCACCTCACACCACACATTGTCCTCAAACATCTCATTTCCAGCACATCCACACTCCTCCGCACAACTCTCTCTATAGCCCACGCCTCGCAACCATATAACATTGTTGGAACCATTTTTCCTTCAAACATACCCTTTTCTGCTTTCCAAGAAAACTTTCTCGACTTCCACACATTCTTCAACGCTCCTAGAACTTTCGCCCCTTTCCCCACCCCTGTGATTCACTTCCGCTTCCATGGTTCCATCCGCTTCCAAATCCACTCCCAGATAGCTAAAACACTTCACTTCCTCCAGTTTCTCTCCATTTAAACTTACCTCCCCAATCAAATTGTCCCTTAACCCCACTCTACCTAATAACCTCCCTCGTATTCACATTTACTCTCAGGTTTCTTCTTTCACATACTTAACCAAACTCAGTCACCAGCTTCTGCAGTTTCTTACCCGAATCAGCTACTAGTCCTGTATCATCAGCGAAAAACAACTGACTTACTTCCCAAGCTTTCTCATCCACAACAGACTGCATACCTGCCACTCTTTCCAGAATTCTGCATTCACCTCCCAAACAACCCTATCCATAAACAAATTAAACAACCATGGAGACATCACACACCCCTGTCGTAAACCTACATTCACTGAGAACACATGGAATAACACCCCCCTCCCTCCTCATGTGTGCGAGGTAGCGCTAGGAAAAGACAACAGAGGCCCCATTCCTTCACACTCAGTCTCTAGCTGTCATGCAATAATGCCCGAAACCACAGCTCCCTTTCCACATCCAGTCCCCACAGAACTTTCCATGGCTAACCCTAGACGCTTCACATGACCTGATTCAATCCATTGACATCACATCGACCCCGGTATAACACATCGATCCAATTCACTCTATTCCTTGCCCGCCTTTCACCCTCCTGCATATTCAGGCCCCGATCACTCAAAATCTTTTTCACTTCATCTTTCCACCTCCAATTTGGTCTCCCACTTCTCGTTCCCTCCACCTCCGACACATATATCCTCTTGGTCAATCTTTCCTCACTCACTCTCTCCATGTGCCCAAACCATTTCAAAACACCCTTTTCTGCTCTCTAAACCACGCTCTTTTTATTTCGACACATCTCTCTTACCCTATGTTCACTTACTCGATCAAACCACCTCACACCACATATTGTCCTCAAACATCTCATTTCCAGCACATCCACCCTCCTGCGCACAACTCTATCCATAGCCCACGCCTCGCAACTATAGAACATTGTTGGAACCACTATTCCTTCAAACATAGTCATTTTAGGTCTCGGAGATAATATTCTCGGCTTCCACACATTCTTCAAGGTTCCCAGGATTTTCGCCCCCTCCCCCACCCTATGATTCATTTCCGCTTCCATGGTTCCATCCGCTGCCAGTTCCACTCCCAGATATCTAAAACACTTTACTTCCTCCATTCAAACTTACCTCCTAATTGACTTGACCCTCAACCCTACTGCAACTAATAACCTTGTTCTTATTTACATTTACTCTTAAGTTTCTTCTTTCACACACTTTACCAAACTCAGTCACCAGCTTCTGCAGTTTCTCACATGAATCAGCCACCAGCGGTGTATCATGAGCGAACAAAAGCTGACTCACTTCCCAAGCTCTCTCATCCCCAACAGACTTCATATATATATATATATATATATATATATATATATATATATATATATATATATATATATATATATATATATGGTAAAGTCTGTGAAAGAAGAAAGTTAAGAGTAAATGTAAATAAGAGCAAGGTTATTAGGTACAGTTGGGTTGAGGGTCAAGTCAATTGGGAGGTGAGTTTGAATGGAGAAAAACTGGAGGAAGTGAAGTGTTTTAGATACCTGGGAGTGGATCTGGCAGCGGATGGAACCATGGAAGCGGAAGTGGATCATAGGGTGGGGGAGGGGGCGAAAATTCTGGGAGCCTTGAAGAATGTGTGGAAGTCGAGAACATTATCTCGGAAAGCAAAAATGGGTATGTTTGAAGGAATAGTGGTTCCAACAATGTTGTATGGTTGCGAGGCGTGGGCTATGGATAGAGTTGTGCGCAGGAGGATGGAAGTGCTGGAAATGAGATGTTTGAGGACAATGTGTGGTGTGAGGTGGTTTGATCGAGTAAGTAACGTAAGGGTAAGAGAGATGTGTGGAAATAAAAAGAGTGTGGTTGAGAGAGCAGAAGAGGGTGTTTTGAAATGGTTCGGGCACATGTAGAGAATGAGTGAGGAAAGATTGACCAAGAGAATTTATGTGTCGGAGGTGGAGTGAACGAGGAGAAGAGGGAGACCAAATTGGAGGTGGAAAGATGGAGTGAAAATGATTTTGTGTGATCGGGGCCTGAACATGCAGGAGGGTGAAAGGAGGGCAAGGAATAGAGTGAATTGGAGCGATGTGGTATACCGTGGTTGACGTGCTGTCAGTGGATTGAATCAAGGCATGTGAAGCGTCTGGGGTAAACCATGGAAAGTTGAGTAGGTATGTATATTTGCGTGTGTGGACGTATGTATATACATGTGTATGGGGGTGGGTTGGGCCATTTCTTTCGTCTGTTTCCTTGCGCTACCTCGCAAACGCGGGAGACAGCGACAAAGCAAAAAAAAAAAAAAAAAAATATATATATATATATATATATATATATATATATATATATATATATATGTGTGTGTGTGTGTGTGTGTGTGTGTGTGTGTGTGTGTGTGTGTGTGTGTGTGTTTGTGTGAGTGTTTGTACCCTACCATGTGCCAGATACACATTTTATCGACGAAGCACTAGAGATGGATGAACAGTTGGGTCAACTGTGGACCGACTGCCACAACCAGGATCTGCACCTATGCGCTCGATTCTTTGCAGCTGGCATAGCAGAGATACGAAATAGCATTAAAGGCTGTACAATACCGTTGCGGGTCTCCATAAACTCCAGTGTAATGTTGAGAACACGAGCAAGAGCCCTGACTGTCTGAACATCCGTTCCGTAGCGGAGAAGCACCGTGCCGTTCTCTGCTCGGTGAAGGAAGTTACACGGCTCATAGTTGAAGGTTGTTACCTGCGGTGAGAGAAACCTAACTTACTTGCTGGTTGTTCCTCGTAACTTTCTCATCACATTGTTGAGGGTTACACACACATATTCCACCTCATAGTTAAAGGATACACACTCACATTTTTCTCACCTCATTGTTAAGGGCTACACATCCACACGTTTCCTACCACGTAGTTAAGTGTTACACACTCAGATCTTTCTCACCTTACAGTTGTGGGTTACACACTGACATCTTGCTCACCTCATAGCTAAGGGTTACACACTCACATCTTTCCCCACCACATAGTTAAAGGCTACACACTCACACTTTTTTCACCACATGAGTAAGTGTTACGTATTCCCACCTTTCTCACCACTTGCCTCATTTTTAAGGCTTACAAGGCTGACCGATATACTGAGGCATTTCACAGTGGAAAAACATGGCTGCTGCTGATTGTAAGTGCATTATGACGATAAGTGATGCAAGATCTTAACACATTTGATAAACGCGAAAACAATAGAATTAACCATTTTTACTCCCTTCAGTTTATCCTAATTCATACAATCATCATTAACTTTCCCCTGAACGTGGCGACATACGGGTTAGGCATACTGCCAACAATATTTGATTACCTTGAACATAGCCTTCCAGATTTCTATCGTTCTTTAAATTTTGTCAACCTACCTTGAGCACGGCGCCCTGTAAGTCAGACAGTTTATCAGGGAAGAGATCTAACTGGCGGGTGAACCTGTGGTGGTACCAGGTGTTGATACGCCTCACTCCCGGACCCCAGTACAGCTGGTTCATGTACAGCAACCACTCCCCCTCGGTGCCAGACTGTGGGATAGATCATAAGATATAGTACAGCTGGTTTATGTACAGCACTCACTACCCCTTGTGCCAGACTGTAGTATGGATCATAAGCTATTCAACTTGTTCATGTACAGCAACCACTCCCCCTCGGTGCCAAACTGTAGTATAGATCATAAGCTACAGTACAGCTGGTGTATGTACAGCACTCGCTACCCCTTTGTGCCAGACTGTGGGATAGATCATAAGCTATAGCACAGCTGGTTCATGTCGAGCACCCACTCCTTCTTGGTGCCAGAATGTGGGATTGATCATACCGTATGCTAACAGCAGGATCACATACTGGGGTGAATACCTTTCTGAGTTGTATGCTGGGAATATGCCACCTGGGAGGCAGGTCAGGCAGAATGAGATCAATTTAAATTACATGAATTTTGCTTCGGTCAACTGACATGCGATACTCTGTATCCATGATACCCATTTCTTCCTTTTAGTTGATAGGCGCTGGGATCCCTTGAGTAAGAAGGCACTTGATTTCCTTAGAGACCTGGGAGCTTGGCTGAGTTGATGAACGGAAGACGAGAAAGCAGCCGATTATCTATTTCGGCGCCTAGATCTGTCTACCAAACAGGAGAATGTAAGTTTCTTCAACAAACACACACACACGCACACACACACACACACACACACACACACACACACACACACACACACACAAACACACACACACACACACACACACACAAACACACACACACACACACCACACACACACATACACACACACACACACACACACACGCACACTCACACACACACACCACACACACACACACACACCTTCTTCCAAAGCAGTGGAAGGACTTAAGAATTAAACAGTTGATTTTCTTATTTGTTATCCTTTTTAATATTCATAGGTATGTTTGTGAGGATACATATGTGCATGCTTGTAAAC
This sequence comes from Panulirus ornatus, assembly GCF_036320965.1. Classification (NCBI taxonomy): domain Eukaryota; kingdom Metazoa; phylum Arthropoda; class Malacostraca; order Decapoda; family Palinuridae; genus Panulirus; species Panulirus ornatus. Next base: position 36,799,379 of record NC_092228.1, on the reverse strand, counting down.
AGTAAATTCCATTTCTATATTCTAGTCCTAATCTGCTAGCTCCTGTGGAGAGCCTGAGAAGTGAAATAAGAAAACAGTTTCACTTTGCAAATCTGGATCTTATATTACCATAATGGAGTCCATTATGGTTGTTCTTATTTACTTTGTAAAGTTTCAGTTTCAGGAGAAAGTTTTCCACGCCCTCATCTGCTGCTGAAGAATGAGCATTAGAGAAAAACTTGGGTGGCATCAAGCACTGCTAGTAAATTCAAGCCTTGCATATAATTCTACGGAAACTAGTGGTAATACTGTATTCCCTGATATTCATCTATGAAGTTGCGTGGAAGAACGGTGGAGTAGCATTGTTCAATGGTATAACATTTCACCCTTTCATCCTTGCAATTTTTTTTTCATTTCTTTTTTTTTTTTTGGGGGGGGGGGGGGGGGGGAACAAAACCTTCTCACTCAAATATAAACCGTTTCCCAAAGGTATATCACCAAAGCTGGCAGTAACTTTTATCATGCCATGAAAATGGATATATCAGTTGAAAATTGAGGTTAGTTGTACGTCAAACAACATCCTAGGCGTGTCTACAAATTACGAGGTATATATATATATATATATATATATATATATATATATATATATATATATATATATATATATATATATATATATATATATATATATATATCATTTCTTTTTCTTTCATATTATTATCCATTTCCAACGTTAGCGAAATAGCGTTGAAAACAGAGGACTGGGCTTTTGAGGGAATATCCTCATAAGGCCCCCTTCTCTGTTCCTTCTTTTCGAAAATTAAAAAAAGAATCAAGAGAGGAGGATTTCCAGCCACCCGCTCCCTCCCCTTTTAGTCACCTTCTACGACACGCAGGGAATACGTGGGAAGCATTGTTTCTCCCATATCCCCAGGGATAATATATATTTATATATATGTATATATATATATATATATATATATATATATATATATATATATATATATATATATATATATATATATATATATATATATATATATATTTTTTTTTTTTTGCTTTATCGCTGTCTCCCGCGTTTGTGAGGTAGCGCAAGGAAACAGACGAAAGAAAATGGCCCAACCCACCCCCATACACATGTATATACATACGTCCACACACGCAAATATACATACCTACACAGCTTTCAATGGTTTACCCCAGACGCTTCACATGCCCTGATTCAATCCACTGACACCATGTCAACCCCGGTATACCACATCGATCCAATTCACTCTATTCCTTGCCCTCTCTCACCCTCCCCCATGTTCAGGCCCCGATCACACAAAATCTTTTTCACTCCATCTTTCCACCTCCAATTTGGTCTCCCACTTCTCATCGTTCCCTCCACCTCCGACAAATATATCCTCTTGGTCAATCTTTCCTCACTCATTCTCTCCATGTGCCCAAACCATTTCAAAACACCCTCTTCTGCTCTCTCAACCACGCTCTTTTTATTTCCACACATCTCTCTTACCCTTACGTTACTTACTCGATCAAACCACCTCACACCACACATTGTCCTCAAACATCTCATTTCCAGCACATGAATCCTCCTGCGCACAACTCTATCCATAGCCCACGCCTCGCAACCATACAACATTGTTGGGACCACTATTCCTTCAAACATACCCATTTTTGCTTTCCGTGATAATGTTCTCGAATACCACACATTCTTCAAGGCTCCCAGGATTTTTGCCCCCTCACCCACCCTATGATCCACTTCCGCTTCCAGGGTTCCATCCGCTGCCAGATCCACTCCCAGATATCTAAAGCACTTTAATTCATCCAGTTTTTCTCCATTCAAACTTACCTCCCAATTGACTTGACACTCAACCCTACTGTACCTAATTACCTTGCTCTTATTCACATTTACTCGTAACTTTCTTCTTTCACACACTTTACCAAACTCAATCACCAGCTTCTGCAGTTTCTCACATGAATCAGCCACCAGCGCTGTATCATCAGCGAACAACAACTGACTCATTTCCCAAGCTCTCTCATCCCCAACAGACTTCATACTTGCACATCTTTCCAAAACCCATCCAATCACCTCCCGAACAACCCCATCAATAAACAAATTAAACAACTATGGAGATATCACACACCCCTGCCGCAAACCTACATTCACTGAGAACCAATCACTTTCCTCTCTTCCTACACGTGCACATGCCTTACATCCTCGATAAAAACTTTTCACTGCTTCTAACAACTTGCCTCCAACACCATATATTCTTAATACCTTCCACAGAGCATCTCTATCAACTCTATCATATGCCTTCTCCAGATCCATAAATGCTACATACAAATCCATTTGCTTTTCTAAGTATTTCTCACTATACATTCTTCAAAGCAAACACTTGATCCACACATCCTCTACCATTTCTGAAACCACACTGCTCTTCCCCAGTCTGATGCTCTGTACATGCCTTCACCTTCTCAATCAATACCCTCCCATATAATTTACCAGGAATACTCACCAAACTTATACCTCTGTAATTTGAGCACTCACTCTTATCCCCTTTGCCTTTGTACAATGGCACTATACACGCATTCCGCCAATCTTCAGGCACCTCACCATGAGTCATGCATACATTAAATAACCTTACCAAACAGTCAATAATACAGTCACCCCCTTTTTAATGAATTCCACTGCAATACCATCCAAACCTACTGCCTTGCCGGCTTTCATCTTCCACAAAGCTTTTACTACCTCTTCTCTGTTTACCAAATCATTTTCCCTAACCCTCACACTTTGCATACCACCTCGACCAAAACACCCTATATCTGCCACTCTATCATCAAACACATTCAACAAACCTTCAAAATATTCACTCCATCTCCTTCTCACATCACCACTACTTGTTATCACCTCCTAAATTTGCGCCCTTCACTGAAGTTCGCATTTGCTCCCTTGTCTTACGCACTTTATTTACCTCCTTCCAGAACATCTTTTATTCTCCCTAAAATTTAATGATACTCTCTCACCCCAGCTCTCATTTACCCTCTTTTTCACCTCCTGCACCTTTCTCTTGACCTCCTGTCTCTTTCTTTTATACATCTCCCACTCAATTGCATTTTTTCCCTGCAAAAATCGTCCAAATGCCTCTCTCGTTTCTTTCAATAATAATCGTACTTCTTCCTCCCACCACTCACTACCCTTTCTAATCAACCCACCTCCCACTCTTCTCATGCCACAATCATCTTTTGCGCAATCCATCACTGATTCCCTAAATACATCCCATTCCTCCCCCACTCACCTTACTTCCATTGTTTTCACCTCTTTCCATTCTGTACTCAGTCTCTCCTGGTACTTCCTCACACAAGTCTCCTTCCCAAGCTCACTTACTCTCATCAACCTCTTCACGCATTCCTCGCGTGTCGTAGAAGGCGACTTGAGGGGACGGGAGCGGGGGGCCAGAAATTCTCCCCTCCTTGTATTTTTTAACTTTCTAAAATGGGAAGCAGAAGGAGTCACGCGGGGAGTGCCCATCCTCCTCGAAGGCTCAGACTGGGGTGTCTAAATGTTTGTGGATGTAACCAAGATGTGAAAAAAGGAGAGATAGGTAGTATGTTTGAGGAAAGGAACCTGGATGTTTTGGCTCTGAGTGAAACGAAGCTCAAGGGTAAAGGGGAAGAGTGGTTTGGGAATGTCTTGGGAGTAAAGTCAGGGGTTAGTGAGAGGACAAGAGCAAGGGGAGGAGTAGCAGTACTCCTGAAACAAGAGTTGTGGGAGTATGTGATAGAATGTAAGAAAGTAAATTCTCGATTAGTACGGGTAAAACTGAAAGTTGATGGAGAGAGATGCACCTGGGCATGAGAAGAAAGTCCATGAGAGGCAAGTGTTTTGGGAGCAGCTGAATGAGTGTGTTAGTGGTTTTGATGCACGAGAACGGGTTATAGTGGTAGGTGATTTGAATGCAAAGGTGAGTAATGTGGCAGTTGAGAGAATAATTGGTATACATGGGGTGTTCAGTGTTGTAAATTGAAATGGTGAAAAGATTGTAGATTTATGTGCTGAAAAAGGACTGGTGATTGGGAATACCTGGTTTAAAAAGCGAGATATACATTAGTATACGTATGTAAGTAGGAGAGATGGCCAGAGAGCGTTACTGGATTACGTGTTAATTGACAGGCGCGCGAAAGAGAGACTTTTGGATGTTAATGTGCTGAGAGGTGCAACTGGAGGGATGTCTGATCATTATCTAGTAGAGGATAAGGTGAAAATTTGTATGGGTTTTCAGAAAAGAAGAGTGAATATACATAAATATATATATATATATATATATATATATATATATATATATATATATATATATATATATATATATATATATATATATATATATATATATATATATATATATATATATATATATATATATATATATACATGTATATATATATTGCATTTTTTTTCCTGCAAAAATCGTCCAAATGCCTCTCTCTTCTCTTTCACTAATAATCTTACTTCTTCATCCCACCACTCACTACCCTTTCTAATCAACCCACCTACCACTCTTCTCATGCCACAAGAATCTTTTGCGCAATCCATCACTGATTCCCTAAATCATCCCATTCCTCCCCCACTCCCCTTACTTCCATTGTTCTCACCTTTTTCCATTCTGTACTCAGTCTCTCCTGGTACTTCCTCACACAAGTCTCCTTCCCAAGCTCACTTACTCTCACCACCCTCTTCACCCAACATTTAAACTTCTTTTCTAAAAACCCATACAAATCTTCACCTCAGCCTCCACAAGATAATGATCAGACATCCCTCCAGTCGCACCTCTCAGCACATTAACATTCAAAAGTCTGTCTTTCGCACGCCTTTCAATTAACACGCAATCCAATAAAGCTCTCTAGCCATCTCTCCTACTTACATACGTATACTTATGTATATCTCGCTTTTTAAACCAGGTATTCCCAATCACCAGTCCTTTTTCAGCACATAAATCTAAAATCTTTTCACCTTTCCCTCAACTGCCACATTACTCACCTTTGCATTCAAATCACCCATCACTATAACCCTGTCTCGTGCATCAAAACCACTAACACACTCATTCAGCTGCTCCGAAAACACTTGCCTCTCATGATCATTCTTCTCATGCCCAGGTGCATATGCACCAATAATCACACATCTCTCTCCATCATCTTTCAGTTTTACCCATATCAATGGAGAATTTACTTTCTTACATTCTATCACATACTCCCACAACTCCTGTTTCAGGAGTACTGCTACTCCTTCCCTTGCTCTTGTCCTCTGACTCATCCCTGACTTTACTCCTAAGACATTCCCAAACCACTCTTCCCCTTTACCCTTGTGCTTCGTTTCACTCAGAGCCAAAACATCCAGGTTCCTTTACTCAAACATACTACCTATCTCTCCTTTTTCACATCTTGGTTACATCCACACACATTTAGACACCCCAGTCTGAGCCTGCGAGGAGGATGAGCACTCCCCGCGTGACTCCTTCTTCTGTTTCCCATCTTAGAAAGTTAACAGATACAAGGGAAAAAATGCATTTGAGTGGGAGATGTATAAAAGAAAGAGACAGGAGGTCAAGAGAAAGGTGCAAGAGGTGAAAAAGAGGGCAAATGAGAGTTGGGGTGAGAGAGTATCATTAAATTTTAGGGAGAATAAAAAGATGTTCTGGAGGGAGGTAAATAAAGTGCGTAAGACAAGGGAGCAAATGGGAACTTCAGTGAAGGGCGCAAATGGGGAGGTGATAACAAGTAGTGGTGATGTGAGAAGGAGATGGAGTGAGTATTTTGAAGATTTGTTGAATGTGTTTGATGATAGAGTTGCAGATATAGGGTGTTTTGGTCGAGGTGGTGCGGAAAGTGAGAGGGTTAGGGAAAATGATTTGGTAAACAGAGAAGAGGTAGTAAAAGCTTTGCGGAAGATGAAAGCCGGTAAGGCAGCAGGTTTGGATGGTATTGCAGTGGAATTTATTAATAAAGGGGGTGACTGTATTATTGACTGGTTGGTAAGGTTATTTAATGTATGTATGACTCATGGTGAGGTGCCTGAGGATTGGCGGAATGCGTGTATAGTGCCATTGTACAAAGGCAAAGGGGATAAGAGTGAGTGCTCAAATTACAGAGGTATAAGTTTGTTGAGTATTCCTGGTAAATTATATGGGAGGGTATTGATTGAGAGGGTGAAGGCATGTACAGAGCATCATATTGGGGAAGAGCAGTGTGGTTTCAGAAGTGGTAGAGGATTTGTGGATCAGGTGTTTGCTTTGAAGAATGTAAGTGAGAAATACTTAGAAAAGTAAATGGATTTATATGTAGCATTTATGGATCTGGAGAAGGCATATGATAGAGTTGATAGAGATGCTCTGTGGAAGGTATTAAGAATATATGGTGTGGGAGGCAAGTTGTTAGAAGCAGTGAAAAGTTTTTATCGAGGATGGTTGTTTAATTTGTTTATGGATGGGGTTATTAGGGAGGTGAATGCAAGATTTTTGGAAAGAGGGGCAAGTATGAAGTCTGTTGTGGATGAGAGAGTTTGGGAAGTGACTCAGTTGTTGTTCGCTGATGATACAGCGCTGGTGGCTGATTCATGTGAGAAACTGCAGAAGCTGGTGAGTGAGTTTGGTAAAGTGTGTGAAAGAAGAAAGTTAAGAGTAAATGTGAATAAGAGCAAGGTTATTAGGTACAGTAGGGTTGAGGGTCAAGTCAATTGTGAGGTGAGTTTGAATGAAGAGAAATTGGAGGAAGTAAAGTGTTTTAGATATCTGGGAGTGGATCTGGCAGCGGATGGAACCATGGAAGCGGAAGTGGATCATAGTGTGGGGGAGGGGGCGAAAATTCTGGGAGCCTTGAAGAATGTGTGGAAGTCGAGAACATTATCTCGGAAATCAGAAATTGGTATGTTTGAAGGAATAGTGGTTCCAACAATGTTGTATGGTTGCGAGGCGTGGGCTATGGATGGAGTTGTGCGAAGGAGTTGTGCAGGAGGATGGATGTGCTGGAAATGAGATGTTTGAGGACAATGTGTGTTGTGAGGTGGTTTGATCGAGTAAGTAACGTAAGGGTAAGAGAGATGTGTGGAAATAAAAAGAGCGTGGTTGAGAGAGCAGAAGAGGGTGTTTTGAAATGGTTTTGGCACATGGAGAGAATGAGTGAGGAAAGATTGACCAAGAGTATATATATGTGTCGGAAGTGGAGGGAACGAGAAGTGGGAGACCAAATTGGAGGTGGAAAGATGGAGTGAAAAAGATTTTGTGTGATCGGGGCCTGAACATGCAGGAGGGTGAAAGGAGGGCAAGGAATAGAGTGAATTGGATCGATGTGGTATACCCGGGTTGAAGTGCTGTCAGTGAATTGAAGCAGGGCATGTGAAGCGTCTGGGGTAAACCATGGAAAGCTGTGTAGGTATGTATATTTGCGTGTGTGGACGTATTTATATACATATGTATGGTGGATGGTTGGGCCATTTCTTTCGTCTGTTTCTTTGCGCTACCTCGCAAACGCGGGAGACAGCGAGAAAGCAAAAAAGAAAAAGATATATATATGTATATATATATATATATATATATATATATATATATATATATATATATATATATATATATATATATATTCATTTTAATTATTTTGCTTTGCCGCTGTCTCCCGCGTTTGCGAAGTAGCGCAAGGAAACACACGAAAGAAAATGGCCCAACCCACCCCCATACACATGTATATACATACACGTCCACACACGCAAATATACATACCCTTACATCTCAATGTACACATATATATACACACACAGACACATACATATATACATATGAACACAATTCACTCTGCCTTTATTCATTCCCATCGCCACCTCGCCACACATGGAATTACATCCCCCTCCCCCCTCATGTGTGCGAGGTAGCGCTAGGAAAACACAACAAAGGCCCCACTCGTTCACACTCAGTCTCTAGCTGTCATGCAATAATGCCCGAAACCACAGCTCCCTTTCCACACCCAGGCCTCACAGAACTTTCCATGGCTTACCCAAGACGCTTCATATGCCCTGATTCAATCCATTGACAGCACGTCGACCCCGGTATACCACATCGATCCAATTCTCTCTATTCCTTGCCCGCCTTTCACCCTCCTGCATGTTCAGAGCCAGATCACTCAAAATCTTTTTCACTCCCTCTTTCCACCTCCAATTTGGTCTCCCACTTCTCGTTTCCTCCACCTCCGACACATATATCCTCTTGGTTAATCGTTCCTCACTGATTCTCTCAATGTGCCAAAACCATTTCACCATACCCTCTTCTGCTCTCTCAACCACGCTCTTTTTATTTCCACACACCTCTCTTACCCTTACATTACTTATTCGATCAAACCAATTCTCACCACACATTTTCCTCAAACATCTCATTTCCAGCACATCCACCCTCCTGCGAACAAGTCTATCCATAGCCCACGCCTCGAAGCCATACAATATTGTTGGAACCACTATTCTTTTATACATAACAATTTTTGCTTTCGGAGATAATGTTCTCGACTTCCACACATTCTTCAAAGCTCCCAAGACTTTCACCCCCTCCCCCACCCTATGATTCATTTCCGCTTCCATGGTTCCATCCGCTGCCAGATCCACTCCCAGATATCTAAAACTCTTTACTTCCTCCAGTTTTTCTCCATTCAAACTCACCTCCCAATTGACTTGACCCTCAACCCTACTGTACCTAATAACCTTGCTCCTATTCACATATACTCTAAACTTTCTCCTTTCACACACTTTACCAAACTCCGTCACCAGCTTCTGCAGTTTCTCACATGAATCAGCCACTAGCGCTGTATCATCAGCGAACAACAACTGACTCACTTCCCAAGCTCTTTCATCTCCAACTGACTTCATACTTGCCCCTCTTTCCAAAACTCTTGCATTTACCTCCCTAACAACCACATCCATAAACAAATTAAACACCCATGGAGACATCACACACCCCTGCCGCAAACCTATATTCACTGAGAACCAATCACTTTCCTCTCTTCCTACAAGTACAAATGCCTTATATCCTCAATAAAAACTCTTCACTGCTTCTAACAACTTGCCTCCCACACCATATATTCTTAGTACCTTCCACAGAGCATCTCTATCAACTCTATCATATGCCTTCTCCAGATCCATAAATGTTACATACAAATCCATATACTTCTCGAAGTATTTCTCACATGCATTTTTCAAAGCAAACACCTGATCCACACATCCTCTACCACTTTTGAAACCACACTGCTCTTCCCCAATCTGATGCTCTGTACATGCCTTCACCCTCTCAATCATTACCCTCAGATTTAATTCACCAGGAATACTCAACAAACTTATACCTCTGTAATTTGAGCACTCACTCTTATCCCCTTTGCCTTTGTAAAATGGCACTATGCACGCATTCCGCCAATCCTCAGGCACCTCACCATCAATCATACATACAGTGAATAAGCTTACCAACCAGTCAACAATACAGTCAACCACTTTTTTAATAAATTCCACTGCAATACCATCCAAACCTGCTGCCTTGCAGGCTTTCATCTTCCGGAAAGCTTTTGCTACCTCTTCTCTGTATACCAAATCATTTTCCCTAACCCTCTCTCTTTGCACACCACCTCAACCAAAACGCCAAATATCTGCCACTCTATCATCAAACACATTTAACAAACCTTCAAAATACTCACTCCATCTCCTTTTCACATCACCACTACTTGTTATCACCTCCCCATTAGCCCCCTTCATTGAAGTTCCCATTTGCTCCCTTTTCTTACGCACTTTATTTACCTCCTTCCAGAACATCTTTTTATACTCTCTAAAATTTAATGATCCTCTCTCACCCCAATTCTCATTAGCACTCTTTTTCACCTCCTGCACCTTTCTCTTGACCTCCTGTCTCTTTCTTTTATACATATCCCACTCATTTGCATTTTTCCCTGCAAAAATCGTCCAAATCCCTCTCTCTTCTCTTTCACTAATAATCTTACTTCTTCAACCCAACACTCACTACCCTTTCTTATTAACCCACGTTCCACGCTTCTTATGCCACAAGCATCTTTTGCGCAAGCCATCACTGCTTCCCTAAATACATCCCATTCCTCCCCCACTTCCCTTACCTCCTTTGTTTTCACCTTTTTCCATTCTCTACTCAGTCTCTCCTGGTACTTCCTCACACAAGTCTCCTTCCCAAGCTCACTTACTCTCACCACTCTCTTCACCCCAACATTCTCTCTTCCTTTCTGAAAACCTCTACAAATCTCTACCTTCGCCTCCACAAGATAATGATCAGACATCCATTCTGTTGCACCTCTCAGCACATTAACATCCAAAAGTCTCTCTTTCCTGCGCCTATGAATTAACACGTAATCCAATAACGCTCTCTGGCCATCTCTCCTACTTACCTACGTATATTTATGTATATCTCGCTTTTTAAACCAGGTATCCCCAATCACCAGTCCTTTTTCAGCACAGAAATCTACAAGCTCTTCACCATTTCCATTTACAACACTGAACACCCCATGTATACCAATTATTCCCTCAACTGCCACATTACTTACCCTTGCATTCAGATCACCCATCACTATAACCCGGTCTTATGCATCAAAACCACTAACACACTCTTTCAGCTGCTCGCAAAACACTTACCTCTCATGATCTTTCTTCTCATGCCCAGGTGCATAAGCACCAATAATCACACATCTCTTTCCATCCACTTTTAGTTTAACTAGATTATACTTTCTTACACTCTATCACATACTCCCACAACTCCTGTTCCAGGAGTAGTGCTACTGCTTCCCTTGCTCTTGTCCTCTCACTAATCCCTGACTTTACTCGCAAGACATTCCCAGACCACTCTTCCCCTTTGCCCTTGAGCTTCATTTCACTCAGAGCCAAAACATCCAGGTTCCTTTCCTCAAACATACAACCTATCTCTCCTTTTTTTCTCATCTTGTTTACATCCACACACATTTAGACACCCCAATCTGAGCCTTCGAGGAGGATGAGCACTCCCCGCGTGACTCCTTCTTCTGTTTCCTCTTTTAGAAAGTTAAAATACGAGGAGGGGAGGGTTTCTAGCCCTCCTCTCCCGTCCCCTTTAGTCGCCTTCTACAACACGTGCGTAATTCTTGGGAAGTATTCTTTCTCTCCTATCCCCAGGGATATATATATATATATATATATATATATAGTACCAGGAGAGACTGAGTACAGAATGGAAAAAGGTGAGAACAATAGGGGAGTGGGGGAGGAATGGGATGTATTTAGGGAATCAGTGATGGATTGCGCAAAAGATGCTTGTGGCATGAGAAGAGTGGGAGGTGGGTTGATTAGAAAGGGTAGTGAGTGGTGGGATGAAGAAGTAAAAGTATTAGTGAAAGAGAAGAGAGAGGCATTTGGACGATTTTTGCAGGGAAAAAATGCAATTGAGTGGGAGATGTATAAAAGAAAGAGGCAGGAGGTCAAGAGAAAGGTGCAAGAGGTGAAAAAAAGGGCAAATGAGAGTTGGGGTGAGAGAGTATCATTGAATTTTAGGGAGAATAAAAAGATGTTCTGGAAGGACGTAAATAAAGTGCGTAAGACAAGGGAGCAAATGGGAACTTCAGTGAAGGGCGCAAATGGGGAGGTGATAACAAGTAGTGGTGATGTGAGAAGGAGATGGAGTGAGTATTTTGAGGGTTTGTTGAATGTGTTTGATGATAGAGTGGCAGATATAAGGTGTTTTGGTCGAGGTGGTGTGCACAGTGAGAGGGTTAGGGAAAATGATTTGGTAAACAGAGAAGAGGTAGTAAAAGCTTTGCGGAAGATGAAAGCCGGCAAGGCAGCAGGTTTGGATGGTATTGCAGTGGAATTTATTAAAAAAGGGGGTGACTGTATTGTTGACTGGTTGGTAAGGTTATTTAATGTATGTATGACTCATGGTGAGGTGCCTGAGGATTGGCGGAATGCGTGCATAGTGCCATTGTACAAAGGCAAAGGGGATAAGAGTGAGTGCTCAAATTACAGAGGTATAAGTTTGTTGAGTATTCCTGGTAAATTATATGGGAGGGTATTGATTGAGAGGTTGAAGGCATGTACAGAGCATCAGATTGGGGAAGAGCAGTGTGGTTTCAGAAGTGGTAGAGGATGTGTGGATCAGGTGTTTGCTTTGAAGAATGTATGTGAGAAATACTTAGAAAAGCAAATGGATTTGTATGTAGCATTTATGGATCTGGAGAAGGCATATGATAGAGTTGATAGAGATGCTCTGTGGGAGGTATTAAGAATATATGGTGTGGGAGGCAAGTTGTTAGAAGCAGTGAAAAGTTTTTATCGAGGATGTAAGGCATGTGTACGTGTAGGAAGAGAGGAAAGTGATTGGTTCTCAGTGAATGTAGGTTTGCGGCAGGGGTGTGTGATGTCTCCATGGTTGTTTAATTTGTTTATGGATGGGGTTGTTAGGGAGGTAAATGCAAGAGTTTTGGAAAGAGGGGCAAGTATGAAGTCTGTTGGGGATGAGAGAGCTTGGGAAGTGAGTCAGTTGTTGTTCGCTGATGATACAGCGCTGGTGGCTGATTCATGTGAGAAACTGCAGAAGCTAGTGACTGAGTTTGGTAAAGTGTGTGGAAGAAGAAAGTTAAGAGTAAATGTGAATAAGAGGAAGGTTATTATGTACAGTAGGGTTGAGGGTCAAGTCAATTGGGAGGTGAGTTTGAATGGAGAAAAACTGGAGGAAGTGAAGTGTTTTAGATATCTGGGAGTGGGTCTGGCAGCGGATGGAACCATGGAAGCGGAAGTGGATCATAGGGTGGGGGAGGGGGTGAAAATTCTTGGAGCCTTGAAGAATGTGTGAAGTCGAGAACATTATCTCGGAAAGCAAAAATGAGTATGTTTGAAGGAATAGTGGTTCCAACAATGTTGTATGGTTGCCAGGCGTGGGCTATGGATAGAGTTGTGCGCAGGAGGATGGATGTGCTGGAAATGAGATGTTTGAGGACAATCTGTGGTGTTAGGTGGTTTGGTCGAGTAAGTAACGTAAGGGTAAGAGAGATGTGTGGAAATAAAAAGAGCGTGGTTGAGAGAGCAGAAGAGGGTGTTTTGAAATGGTCTGGGCACCTGGAGAGAATGAGTGAGGAAAGATTGACCAAGAGGATATATGTGTCGGAGGTGGAGGGAATGAGGAGAAGAGGGAGACCAAATTGGAGGTGGAAAGATGGAGTGAAAAAGATTTTGTGTGATCGGGGCCTGAACATGCAGGAGGGTGAAAGGAGGGCAAGGAATAGAGTGAATTGGAGCGATGTGGTATACCGGGGTTGACGTGCTGTCAGTGGATTGAATCAAGGCATGTGAAGCGTCTGGGGTAAACCATGGAAAGCTGTGTAGGTATGTATATTTGCGTGTGTGGACGTATGTATATACATGTGTATGGGGGGGGTTGGGCCATTTCTTTCGTCTGTTTCCTTGCGCTACCTCGCAAACGCGGGAGACAGCGACAAAGTATAATAAAAAAAAAAATATATATATATATATATATATATATATATATATATATATATATATATATATATATATATATATATTGGTTCTGAGGGAAACAAAGTTCAAGGGTATAGGGGTTGAGTGGTATTGAAATGTTTTGGGAGTACAGTCGGGAGGTGGTGAGAGAAGAACAAAGGAAGCAGAGCACTACTCCTGAAACAAGAGTCTTGGGAGTATATGATAGAGTGTAAGAAAGTAAACTCTAGATTAATATGGGTAAAACTGAAAGTGTATGGAGAGAGAGAGGTGATTACTCGTGGATATGCACCTGGACATGAGAAGAAAGATCATGAGAGGCAAGTGTTTTGAGAGCAGCTGAGTGAGTGCATTAGTAATTTGACGCACGATACCGGATTATAGTGAAGAGTGACTTGAATGCAAAGGTGAGCAATGTGGCAGTTGAGGGAATGATTGGTGCATATGGGGTGTTCAGTGTTGTAAATGGAAATGGTGGAGAGCTTCTAGACTTGTGTGCTGAAAAGTGACTGGTGACTGGGAATACCTGGTTTAAAAAGAGAGATATAAATAAGTATACGTAAGCAAGTAGGAGAGATTGCCAGAGGGCATTACTGAATTACGTGTTAATTGATAGGCGCATGAAAGAGACACTTTTGGATGTAAATATGCTGAGAAGTGCAACCGCGGGGATGTATGATCATTGTCTTGTGGAGGCGAAGGTGAAGATTTGTAGAGGTTTTAAGAAAAGAGGAGAGAATGTTGGGGTGAAGAGAATAGTGAGAGTCAATGAGCTTCGGAAGGAGACTTTTGTTAGTAAGTCCCATAAAAGACTAGGTGCAGAATGCAAAAAAGTGAGCGCAAAGAACGTCAGGGCAGTGGAGGAAAGAATGGGATGTATTAGGGAAACAGTGATGTTTTGCGCAAAAGATACTTATGGCATGAGAAGCGTGGGAAGTGGGCAGATTAGAAAAGGTAGTGAGTGGTGTGTTGAACAGGGAAGATTATTAGTGAAAGAGAAGAGACTGGCATTTGGAGGATTTTTGCCGGGAAATAGTGTAAATGACTTGGAGATGTATAAAAAGATAAAGAAGCAGAGGGTCAAGAGAAAGATGCAAGAGATGAAAAAGGCCAAATGAGATTTGGGGTGAGGGAGTATTATTAGATTTTAGGAAGAATGAAAATATGTTTTGGAAGGAGGCAAATAACATGCGTAACACAAGAGAACAAATGGTAACCTCAGTGAAGGGGGTTAGTGGGGAGGTAATAACAAGTAGTGGTGAAGTGATGGAGTGAGTATTTTGAAAGTTTGACGAATGTCTTAGATTATAGAGTGGCAGATTTAGGGTGTTTTGGTCGAAGTGGTGTGCGAAGTGAAAGGATCAGAGGCGAGGTAGTGAAAGCTTTGCTGAAGATGAAAGCCGGCAAGGCGGCGGGTTTGGATGGTATTGCAGTGGAATTTATAAAAAAAGTGGGTGACTGTGTTGTTGACTGGTTGGTGAAGATGTTCAATGTATATATGGTGATTTGCCTGAGTATTGGCAGAATGCATGGATAGTGCCACTGTAAAAAGGCAAATGGGATAAAGGTGAGTTTTCAAATTACAGAGGTATAAGATTGTTGAGTATTTCTGTGAAATTATATGGGACGGTATTGATTGAGAGGATGAAGACATGTATAGAGCATCAGATTTGGGAAGAGCAGTGTGGTTTCAGAAGTGTTGGAGGATGTGTGGATCAGGTGTTTGCTATGAAGAATGTATGTGAGAAAAACAAATGGATATTGTATGGATATTCTATGGGAGGTATTAAGAGTATATGGTTTGGGGAGTAGCTCGCTAGAAGCAGTGAAAAGCTTTTGTCGAGGCTGTAAGGTATGTGTAAGAGTAGGAAGGGAGGAAAGTGATTGGTTCTCAGTGAATGTCGGATGACGGCATGGGTTCGTGATGTCTCCATGGTTGTTTAATTTGTTTATGGATGGGGTTGTTAGGGAGGTGAATGCAGTTTTGGAGAGAGGGGCAAGTATGCAGTCTACTGTGGATGAGAGAGCTTGGGAAGTGATTCAGTTGCTGCTCGCTGATGATACAGCGCTGGTGGCTGAATCGGGTGAGAAACTGCTGAAGCTAGTGGCTTAGTTTGGTAAAGTGTGTAAAAGAAGAAAGCTGAGAGTAAATGTGAATAAGAGCAAGGGTATTAGGTACAGTTGGGTTGAGGGACAAGTCAATTCGGAGGTAAGTTTGAATGGAGAAAATCTGAAGGAAATGAAGCATTTTAGATATCTGGAAATGGATTTGGCAGCAGAGAGAACCATGGAAGCGGAACGCACTCTTTTCACCTCCTTCCAAAACATCTTTTTATTCTACTTAAATCATATGATAGTCTCTGATCCCAACTCTCATTTGCCCTCTTCTTCACCTCATAACTCATTTTTAATACATCTCTCAATTATATACACTATTTCCCTTGCAAATCTCGTCAAAATGCCTATCTTCTCTTTCACTAATAGTCTTTCTTATTCATCCCACCACTCACTACCCGTTCTAATCTGACCACATACCACATATATAAATTCATTCATTTATATATTTATTTTGCTTTATCGCTGTCTCCCGCGTTACCGAGGTAGCGCAAGGAAACACACTAAATAATGGCCCAACCCATCCACATGCACATGTATATACATACACGTCCACACACGCACATAACATAACTGTACATCTCAGCGTATACATATATGTACACAACAGATATACACATATAAATATATATATATATATATATATATATATATATATATATATATATATATATATATATATATATATATATATATATATATATATATATATATATATATATATATATATATATATATATATATATATATATATATATATATATATATATATATATATATATATATATATATATATATATATATATATATATATATATATATATATATATATATATATATATATATATATATATATATATATATATATATATATATATATATATATATATATATATATATATATATATATATATATATATATATATATGTACACAATTCATACTGTCTGCCCTTATTCATTCCCATCGCCAATCAGAAACATGTTTACCAAATGGCGTCCTAGCTTCGTCTCTTCAATGTATATCAACTGACTTATATTTCTCTCTTGTGTCTCCCCTGATTATGTGATTATTACATGAAAGTGCACTTGGGAACTTTTCGTGTTTTATTTTCCCCGTGGACTCATAGGAATATCTTGATCACGCGCAAAATTGTGATCCTTTCCAATATATATATATATATATATATATATATATATATATATATATATATATATATATATATATATATATATATATATATATATATATATATATATATATATATATATATATATATATATATATATATATATATATACATATATATATATATATATATATATATATATATATATATATATATATATGTATATATATATATATATATATATATATATGTATATATATATATATATATATATATATATATATATATATATATATATATATATATATATATATATATATATTATTATTTTTTATTTTTTTATTATACTTTGTCGCTGTCTCCCGCGTTTGGAAGGTAGCGCAAGGAAACAGACGAAAGAAATGGCCCAACCCCCCCCCCCCCCATACACAGCCCCACCCCCATACACATGTATATACATACGTCCACACACGCAAATATACATACCTACACAGCTTTTCATGGTTTACCCCAGACGCTTCACATGCCTTGATTCAATCCACTGACAGCACGTCAACCCCGGTATACCACATCGCTCCAATTCACTCTATTCCTTGCCCTCCTTTCACCCTCCTGCATATTCAGGCCCCGATCACACAAAATCTTTTTCACTCCATCTTTCCACCTCCAATTTGGTCTCCCTCTTCTCCTCGTTCCCTCCACCTCCGACACATATATCCTCTTGGTCAATCTTTCCTCACTCATTCTCTCCATGTGCCCAAACCATTTCAAAACACCCTCTTCTACTCTCTCAACCACGCTCTTTTTATTTCCACACATATCTCTTACCCTTACGTTACTTACTCGATCAAACCACCTCACACCACAGATTGTCCTCAAACATCTCATTTCCAGCACATCCATCCTCCTGCGCACAACTCTATCCATAGCCCACGCCTGGCAACCATACAACATTGTTGGAACCACTATTCCTTCAAACATACACATTTTTGCTTTCCGAGATAATGTTCTCGACTTCCACACATTCTTCAAGGCTCCAAGAATTTTAGCCCCCTCCCCCACCCTATGATCCACTTCCGCTTCCATGGTTCCATCCGCTGCCAGATCCACTCCCAGATATCTAAAACACTTCACTTCCTCCAGTTTTTCTCCATTCAAACTCACCTCCCAATTGACTTGACACTCAACCCTACTGTACCTAATAACCTTGCTCTTATTCACATTTACTCTTAACTTTCTTCTTTCACACAATTTACCAAACTCAGTTACCAGCTTCTGCAGTTTCTCACATGAATCAGCCACCAGCGCTGAATCATCAGCGAACAACAACTGACTCACTTCCCAAGCTCTCTCATCCCCAACAGACTTCATACTTGCCCCTCTTTCCAAAACTCTTGCATTTACCTCCCTAACAACCCCATCCATAAACAAATTAAACAACCATGGAGACATCACACACCCCTGCCGCAAACCTACATTCACTGAGAACCAATCACTTTCCTCTCTTCCTACACGTACACATGCCTTACATTCTCGATAAAAACTTTTCACTGCTTCTAACAACTTGCCTCCCACAACATATATTCTTAATACCTTCCAGAGAGCATCTCTATCAACTCTATCATATGCCTTCTCCAGATCCATAAATGCTACATACAAATCCATTTGCTTTTCTAAGTATTTCTCACATACATTCTTCAAAGCAAACACCTGATCCACACATCCTCTACCACTTCTGAAACCACACTGCTCTTCCCCAATCTGATGCTCTGTACATGCCTTCACCCTCTCAATCAATACCCTCCCATATAATTTACCAGGAATACTCAACAAACTTATACCTCTGTAATTTGAGCACTCACTCTTATCCCCTTTGCCTTTGTACAATGGCACTATGCACGCATTCCGCCTATCCTAAGGCACCTCACCATGAGTCATACATACATTAAATAACCTTACCAACCAGTCAACAAAACAGTCACCCCCTTTTTTAATAAATTCCACTGCAATACCATCCAAACCTTTTGCCTTGCCGGCTTTCATCTTCCGCAAAGCTTTTACTACCTCTTCTCTGTTTACCAAATCATTTTCCCTAACCCTCTCACTTTGCACACCACCTCGACCAAAACACCCTATATCAGCCACTCTATCATCAAACACATTCAACAAACCTTCAAAATACTCACTCCATCTCCTTCTCACATCACCACTACTTGTTATCACCTCCCCATTTGCGCCCTTCACTGAAGTTCCCATTTGCTCCCTTGTCTTACGCACTTTATCTACCTCCTTCCAGAACATCTTTTTATTCTCCCTAAAATTTAATGATACTCTCTCACCCCAATTCTCATTTGCCCTTTTTTTCACATCTTGCACCTTTCTCTTGACCTCCGGTCTCTTTCTTTTATACATCTCCCACTCAATTGCATTTTATCCCTGCAAAAATCGTCCAAATCCCACTCTCTTCTCTTTCACTAATACTCTTACTTCTTCATCCCACCACTCACTACCCTTTCTAATCAACCCACCTCCCACTCTTCTCATGCCACAAGCATCTTTTGCGCAATCCATCACTGATTCCCTAAATACATCCCATTCCTCCCCCACTCCCCTTACTTCCATTGTTCTCACCTTTTTTCCATTCTCTACTCAGTCTCTCCTGGTACTTCCTCACATAGGTCTCCTTCCCAAGCTCACTTACTCTCACCACCCTCTTCACCCAACATTCACTCTTCTTTTCTGAAAACCCATTCAAATCTTCACCTTAGCCTCCACAAGATAATGGTCAGACATCCCTCCAGTTGCACCTCTCAGCACTTTAACATCCAAAAGTCTCTCTTTCGCACGCCTGTCAATTAACACGTAATCCAATAACGCTCTCTGGCCATCTCTCCTACTTACATAAGTATACTTATGTATATCTCGCGTTTTAAACCAAGTATTCCCAATCATCAGTCCTCTCTCAGCACATAAATCTACAAGCTCTTCACCATTTCCATTTACAACACTGAACACCCCATGTATACCAATTATTCCCTCAACTGCCACATTACTCACCTTTGCATTCAAATCACCCATCACTATAACCCGGTCTCGTGCATCAAAACCACTAACACACTCATTCAGCTGCTCCCAAAACACTTGCCTCCCATGATCTTTCTTCTCATGCCCAGGTGCTTATGCACCAATAATCACCCACCTCTCTCCATCAACTTTCAGTTTTACCCATATTAATCGAGAATTTACTTTCTTACATTCTATCACATACTCCCACAACTCCTGTTTCAGGAGTATTGCTATATATATATATATATATATATATATATATATATATATATATATATATATATATATATATATATATATATATATATATATATATATATATATATATATATATATGTATATATATAGATATATATATATATATATATATATATATATATATATATATATATATATATATATATATATATATATATATATATGCTATATATATATATTCAGGAGTATACATATATGTACACAACAGACGTACACATATAAATATATATATATATATATATATATATATATATATATATATATATATATATATATGCCCACAATTCATACTGTCTGCCCTTATTCATTCCCATCGCCACACAGAAACATGTTTACCAAATGGTGTCCTAGCTTCGTCTCTTCAATGTATATCAACTGACTTATATTTCACTCTTGTGTCTCCCCTGATGATATGATTATTACACGAAAGTGCACTTGGGAACTTTTCGTGTTTCATTTTCCCCGTGGACTCATAGGAATATCTTGATCACGCGCAAAATTGTGATCCTTTCCAATACATATATATATATATATATATATATATATATATATATATATATATATATATATATATATATATATATATATATATGTATATATATATATATATATATATATGTATTTATATATATATATATATATATATATATATATATATATATATATATATATATATATATATATATATATATATATATATATATATATATATATATATATATATATATATATATATATATATATATATATATATATATATATATATATATATATATATATATATATATATATATATATATATATATATATATATATATATATATATATATATATATATATATATATATATATATATATATATATATATATATATATATATATATATATATATATATATATATATATATATATATACATATATATATTGGTTCTCAGTGAATGTAGGTTTGCGGCAGGGGTGTGTGATGTCTCCATGGTTGTTTAATTTGTTTATGGATGGGGTTGTTAGGGAGGTAAATGCAAGAGTTTTGGAAAGAGGGGCAAGTATGAAGTCTGTTGGGGATGAGAGAGCTTGGGAAGTGAGTCAGTTGTTGTTCGCTGATGATACAGCGCTGGTGGCTGATTCATGTGAGAAACTGCAGAAGCTGGTGACTGAGTTTGGTAAAGTGTGTGGAAGAAGAAAGTTAAGAGTAAATGTGAATAAGAGCAAGGTTATTAGGTACAGTAGGGTTGAGGGTCAAGTCAATTGGGAGGTGAGTTTGAATGGAGAAAAACTGGAGGAAGTGAAGTGTTTTAGATATCTGGTAGTGGATATGGCAGCGGATGGAACCATGGAAGCGGAAGTGGGTCATAGGGTGGGGGAGGGGGCGAAAATTCTGGGGGCCTTGAAGAATGTGTGGAATTCGAGAACATTTTCTCGGAAAGCAAAAATGGTATGTTTGAAGGAATAGTGGTTCCAACAATGTTGTATGGTTGCGAGGCGTGGGCTATGGATAGAGTTGTGCGCAGGAGGATGGATGTGCTGGAAATGAGATGTTTGAGGACAATGTGTGGTGTGAGGTGGTTTGATCGAGTGAGTAACGTAAGGGTAAGAGAGATGTGTGGAAATAAAAAGAGCGTGGTTGAGAGAGCAGAAGAGGGTGTTTTGAAGTGGTTTGGGCACATGGAGAGAATGAGTGAGGAAAGATTGACCAAGAGGGTATATGTGTCGGAGGTGGAGGGAACGAGGAGAAGAGGGAGACCAAATTGGAGGTGGAAAGATGGAGTGAAAAAGATTTTGTGTGATCGGGGCCTGAACATGCAGGAGGGTGAAAGGAGGGCAAGGAATAGAGTGATTTGGAGCGATGTGGTATACCGGGGTTGACGTGCTGTCAGTGGATTGAATCAAGGCATGTGAAGCGTCTGGGGTAAACCATGGAAAGCTGTGTAGGTATGTATATTTGCGTGTGTGGACGTATGTATATACATGTGTATGGGGGGGGGGGTTGGGCCATTTCTTTCGTCTGTTTCCTTGCGCTACCTCGCAAACGCGGGAGACAGCGACAAAGAAAAAAAAATATATATATATATATATATATATATATATATATATATATATAGATGTGTGTGTGTGTGTGTGTGTGTGTGTGTGTCTCTATATAAATATATATAATATGTGCATATCTATATAAACATATAAATATATATATATATATATATATATATATATATATATATATATATATATATATATATATATATATATATATATATATATATATATATATATAAATATATATTTATTAAAAAAGGGGGTGACTGTATTGTTGACTGGTTGGTAAGGTTATTTAATGTATGTATGATTCATGGTGAGGTGCCTGAGGATTGGCAGAATGCTTGCATAGTGCCATTGTACAAAGGCAAAGGGGAAAAAGGAAGTCCTCAAATTACAGAGGTTTAAGTTTCTTGAATATTCCTGGGATATTATATGGGAGGGCATTGATTGAGAGGGTCAAGGTAGGTACCGAGCATCATATCAAGGAAGATCAGTATGGTTTCAGAAGTGGTAGAGGATGTGTGGATCAGGTGTTTGCTTGGAATAATGAATGTGAGAAAGAAAAGCAAATGGATATATAAGTAGTATTTATGGATCTGGAGAGGGTATATGATAGAATTGATAGAAATGCTCTGTTGAGGGTATTAAGAATATATGTTGTGAGAGGCAAGTTGTTAGAAGCAGCGAAAAGTTTTTATCGAGGATGTAAGGCATGTGTACGTGTAGGAAGAGAGGAAAGTGATTGGTTCTCAGTGAATGTAGGTTTCCGGCAGGGGTGTGTGATGCCTCCATGGTTGTTTAATTTGTTTATGGATGGGGTTGTTAGGGAGGCGAATGCAAGAGTTTTGGAAAGAGGGGCAAGTATAAAGTCTATTGTCGATGAGAGAGCTTGAGAAGTGAGTCAGTTGTTGTTCGCTGATGATACAGCGCTGGTGGCTGATTTATGTGAGAAACTGCTGAAGCTGGTGACTGAGTTTTGTAAAGTGTGTGAAATAAGAATGTTAAGAGTAAATATGAATAAGAGCAAGGTTATTAGGTACAGTAGGGTTGAGGGTCAAGTCAATTGGGAGGTAAGTTTGTATGGAGAAAAACTGGAGCAAGTAAAGTGTTTTAGATATCTGGGAGTGTATATGACAGCGGATGGAGTCATGGAAGCGGAAGGGAATCATAGGGTGGGGGAGGGGGCGAAAATTCTTAGAGCCTTGAAGAATGTTTGGAAGTCGAGAACATTATCTCGGAAAGCAAAGGGAATGTTTGAAGAAATAGTGGTTCCAACAATGTTGTATGGTTGCAAGGCGTGGGCTATGGATAGAGTTGTGCGTAGGAGGGTGGATGTGCTGGAAATGAGATGTTTGAGGACAATATGTGGTGTGAGGTGGTTTGATCGAGTAAGTAATGTAAGGGTAAGAGAGATGTGTGAAAATAAAAAGAGTGTGGTTGATAGAGCAGAAGAGGGTGTTTTGAAATGGTTTGGTCACATGCAGAGAATGAGTGAGGAAAGATTGACCAACAGGTTATATGTGTCAGAGGTGGATTGAACGATGAGAAATGGGAGACCAAATTAGAGGTGGAAAGATGGAGTGAAAAAGATTTTGAGTGATCGTGGCCTGGACATGCAAAAGGGTGAAAGGCGTGCAAGGAATGGAGTGAATTGGAACGATGTGGTATACCGGGGTCAACGTGCTGTCAATGGATTGAACCAATGCATATGAAGAGTCTGGGGTAAACCATGGAAAGTTTTGTGGGGCGTGGATGTGGAAAGGGAGCTGTGGTTTCGGTGCATTATTACATGTCAGGTAGAGCCTGAGTGTGAACGAATGCGACCTTTGGTGTCTTTTCCTAGCGCTACCTCGCATACATGAGGGGGGAGGGGGTTATTATTCCATGTGTGGTTAGGTGGCGGTGGGAATAAATAAAGGCAGAAAGTATGAATTATGTACATGTGTATATAATTACAAGTCTGTGTGTGTATATATATTTGTACATTGAGATGTATAAGTATGTATATTTGCGTGTGTGGACGTGTATGTATATACATGTGTATGTGGGTGGTTTAGCCATTCTTTCGTCTGTTTCGTTGCGCCACCTCGTTACCGCGGGAGACAGCGACAAAAGCAGAATGATAAATAAATGAATATATATATATATATATATATATATATATATATATATATATATATATATATATATATATATATATATATATATATTATTTATTTATTTATTTATTTTGCTTTGTCTCTGTCTCCCGCGTTTGCGAGGTAGCGCAAGGATACAGACGAAAGAAATGGCCCAACCCACCCACATACACATGTATATACACACACGTACACACACGCAAATATACATGCCTATACATCTTAATGTACACATATATATTACACACACAGACACATATATATATATACTCATGCACACAATTCACACTGTCTGCCTTTATTCATTCCCATCGCTACCTCGCCACATTTGGAGTACTATCCCCCTCCCACCTCATGTGTGCGGGGTAGCGTTAGGAAAAGACAACAAAGTCCTCATTCGTTCACACTCAGTCCCTAGTTGTCATGCAATAATGCCCGAAACCACAGCTCCCTTTCCACATCCAGGCCCCACACAGCTTTCCATGGTTTACCCCAGACGCTTCACATGCCCTGATTCAATCCACTAACAGCCCGTCAACCCCGGTATACCACATCCATCCAACTCACTCTATTCCTTGCCCGCCTTTCACCCTCCTGCATGTTCAGGCCCCGATCACACAAAATCTTTTTCACTCCATCTTTCCACCTCCAATTTGGTCTCCCACTTCTCCTCGTTCCCTCCACCTCCGACACATATATCCTCTTGGTCAATCTTTCCTCACTCATTCTCTCCATGTGCTCAAACCATTTCAAAACACCCTCTTGTGCACTCTCAACCGAGCTCTTTTTATTTCCACACATCTCTCATACCCTTACATTACTTACTCGATCAAACCACCTCACACCACACATTGTCCTCAAACATCTCATTTCCAGCACATCCACCCTCCTGCGCACAACTCTATCCATAGCCCACGCCTCGCAACCATACAACATTGTTGGAACCACTATTCCTTCAAACATACCCATTTTTGCTTTCCGAGATAATGTTCTCGACTTCCACACATTCTTCAAGGCTCCCAGGATTTTCGCCCCCTCCCCCACCCTATGATTCACTTCCACTTCCATGGTTCCATCCGCTGCCAGATCCACTCCCAGATATCTAAAACACTTTACTTCCTCCAGTTTTTCACCATTCAAACTTACCTCCCAAATGACTTGATCGTCAACCCTACTATACCTAATAACCTTGTTCTTATTCACATTTACTCTTAACTTTCTTCTTTCACACACTTTACCAAACCCAGTCACCAGCTTCTGCAGTTTCTTAAATGAATCAGCCACCAGGGCTGTATGATCAGCGAACAACAACTGACTCACTACCAAAGATCTCTCATCCACAACAGACTGCATACTTGCCCCTCTTTCCAAAACTCTTGCATTCACCTCCCTAACAACCCCATCCATAAAACAAATTAAAAAACCATGGAGACATCACACACTCTTGCCGCAAACCCACATTCACTGAGAACCAATCACTTTCCTCTCTTCCTACACATACACATGCCTTACATCCTCGATAAAAACTTTTCACTGCTTCTAACAACCTGCCTCCCACACCATATATTCTTAAAACCTTCCACAGAGCATCTCTATGAACTTTAGTATATACGTTCTGCAGATCCATAAATGCTAAATACAAATCCATTTGTTTTTCTCACATACATTCTTCAAAACACACACCTGATCCACATATCCTCTACCACTTCTGAAACCACACTGCTCTTCCCCAATCTGATGCTTTGTACATGCCTTCACCCTCTCAGTCAATACCCTCCCATATAATTCATCAGGCATACTAAACAAACCTATACTTCTCTAATTTGAGCACTCACTCTTACCCCCTTTGCCTTTGTACAATGGCACTATGCAAGCATTCCGCCAATCCTCAGGCACCTCACCATGAGTCATACATACATTAAATAACCTTACCAACCAGTCAACAATACAGTCACCCCTTTTTTTAATAAATTCCACTGCAATACCATCCAAGCCTGCTGCCTTGCCGGCTTTCATCTTCCGTAAAGTTTTTACTACCTCTTCTCTATTTACCAAATCATTCTCCCTAACCCTCTCACTTTGCACACCACCGCGACTAAAACACTCTATATCTACCAGTCTATCATCAAACACATTCATATATATATATATATATATATATATATATATATATATATATATATATATATATATATATATATATATATATATATATATATATATATATATATATATATATATATATATATATATATATAGATATATATATATATATATATATATATATATATATATATATATATATATATATATATATATATATATATATATATATATATATATATATATATATATATATATATATATATATATATATATATATATATATATATATATATATATAAATATATATATATATGTATGTATATATATATATATATATATATATATATATATATATATATATATATATATATATATATATATATATATATATATATATATATATATATATATATATATATATATATATATATATATATATATATATATATATATATGTGTGTGTGTGTGTGCGCGTGTTTCTATGTGTATGTGCGTGTATGTGTGTGTGGTTTGATCGAGTGATTAATGATAGGGTAGGAGAGATGGGTGGTAATAAAAAGAGTGTAGTTGAGAGACGAAAAGAGGGTGTATTGAAATGGTTTGGTCACAGTGAGGGGATGAGTGAGGAAAGATTGACCAAGAGGTGGAGAGAACGAGAAGTGGCAATATATATTGGAGCTGGAAGGATGGAGTGATAAAGATTTTGAGTGATCGGGGCCTGAACATGCAGGAGGGTGAAAAGTGTGCAAGGAATAGAGTGAATTGGAACGATGTGTTATACTGGGTTGACGTGCTGTTAATGGATTGAACCAGGGTTTGTGAAGCTTCTGGAGTAAACCATTGAAAGTTTTGTGGAGCCTGGATGTGGAAAGCGAGTTTTGGTTTCGATGGATTACACTGACAGCTAGAGACTAAGTGTGACCGAATGAGGCCTTTGTTGTATTTTCTTAGTGCTACCTCGCACGCGCGCGGGGGAGTGGGGTTGCTGTTTCTTGTGTCGAGGTGTGGCAACAGGAATGGATGAAAGAAGCAGGCATGGATATGTACAAGTGCACAGGGGTTCCGGGTTCGATCCTGGCTGTTGGAGATTTGTATGTTCTATGAAAGTGCGCGTTTCAATGCACTTTGTTCATATATATATATATATATATATATATATATATATATATATATATATATATATATATATATATATATATATATATATATATATATATATATATATATATATATATATATATATATTTCCAGCCCCCCGCTCCCTCCCCTTTTAGTCGCCTTCTACGACATGCAGGGAATACGTGGGAAGTATTCTTTCTCCCCTATCCCCAGGGAACATATATATATATATATATATATATATATATATATATATATATATATATATATATATATATATATATATATATATATATATATATATATATATATATATATATATATATATATATATATATATATATATATATATAGATATATATATATATATGTATATATATATATATATATATATATATATATATATATATATATATATATATATATATATATATATATATATATATATATATATATATATATATATATATATATATATATATATATATATATATATATATAAAACTATATATATATAATGTTTGAACTTACATGTTCATATAAATATCAACATATGCACATATATATATACATACGCATACACATTTTCATATTTGCTTGCCTTCATTCATTACTGTTCCCCTCCCCTGCCCCACCGGAAACTGCTATCCCCGCCTCCTGCTTCAGCGAGGTAGTGCCAGAGAAAATAGACAAAGAAAGCCACAGTCGTTCATACTCAGTTTTTAGCTGTCATGTGAAATGCACGAAAATCAGAGCTCTGTATCCACATCCAGGGAACACAGACCTTTTCATAGCTTACCCCAGAAGCTTCATACGTCGTGGCTTACTCCACAAGAGAACTTTAAATAGATCACGAAAAACGGTGTTTCAACTTACCTTCATCACTCCCACAACATGCTCCGTCCTCTCTCCTATGTATGAGTCTATGAACGCCTCCAGGTGCTGTAGTGACAGTCCAACCAGAATATGCCTGATGTAAAGAAATATATTGAGGAAATTATTACTCTGAAGGCAGTACCCATGAGAGTTTACCTCTTGCATCTGATAACCTTTTTCTTTTCTGTCTTGTTTGTTCGGCATTCTTCTTTGTTTTAAGCAAAATAAAGAAGCATTCATTCATTCTTCTCTGGTTAGGCAAGCTATTATCAACTATTATCAACTTTAGTGTTTCTCGTTTCCCATTTTGTCGTCACATTACCAATCCACTCCTCTCACATTGCATCACAGACACATGTAGACTTTTGCCTTACATTATCTTCTATCTTTACTACTTCACTCTTATCTTAAAATTCAATACCTTCTCTTCCTTATTTTCTACAATAATCTCAATAAAGTCCACTGATATCCTGATTTTTATTCTTATTTCCTGATTTTGTAACAAATTCTTAGTGGTACACACTTATACCCTTGGTTTTACTCATATATCCATATATTCTTTTATGATATGAATCGTACTTACTAGCAACCGTTGTTTTAAATCGTATTTCCGTATTTTCTACCCTGACATAAATCGTGCTTGCTGATAGTCGTAGTTTCTCCTCTTATTTCCTTATTTTCCTCCATGATCTCAGTGGTACGCACTGATAACCTTTATGTGCTTATCATCTGAGACTTGGTTATTTATATGATGTGAAAGATAATGATAATCATTGTTTCTATCGCATTTTGAAAATAGTTTCTATTGTTAAAATCGTTTGATGCCGGCGGTCGCTGCAGTAGCATTCACCGCAATCAGGTTTTCTTCCTTTTTTTTGAAAATATAGGCCTACCTCTGCTGTCGTCTACTTATCATAGTTTATGTGTATCTTCTCTTTATCATAACTTGCTTTATCTTCGGGAATTAGCCTTATCTGCAGCAGCGCTGATGTTTAGTTTCGTCTCTCCACTAAACACTTCCTCTTTTTTATCTGGTTGTAATCAGTCATTTATCCCACTGGTGAAAGCATCACATCTCCATATAACGAACTTATTCCACCTTATACTCTTATGCTGTCAGTTCATGTGCATTTATTGCAAGTTAGGCAGTAAGACTTGACTTCCTAGTTTACGTTGTTTAGGTCGATCTCATTTTAATCGCCATCGTCTTCTCTATATATCCATTATCATTGAAATATCCTCATACGTTTCATCTATACTGTAAAACAAAATGCTGTCCTGTCTTTTGACCGTAGACACTCCGGGCCAATGCACTCACTTTCACAGTTCCCAATCATTCATTTGTCTGCCTTGCAGGTTCGAAATTGTTGCCTTCCCAGACACTGCATCCTCGGAGAAATCATGTCTCATATCATATGCTATAAGTCGGCCGTGTCTGTCTTCTGCATGTACACATGCCGAGAAAGTTATATGATCCACGATGACTTATCTCGAAAACTTAGAAACAGTTTAGCTGGACTTGACCTGTGGCAATGTACGAACTCAGGGTAAGAGAAACAATGATTTGTTGTGCTTATAGGAAAAACCATTCAAGTAAGCTCCCTGTTAGGCTTGAGGTGGAGAGAAGATGAATTGATGGACTTAGTTCTAACAACACAAGTGTAGGCGAAGCAAATATAAATGACAGGACGTGACACACAGTATTACATATGTGCTTTTGGTTTTGCTTTTAAAGAAATATGTTTTTATCTGTATGTGTTAGTGTGTGTATTTTTGTCTCTGTATATATATTTTTCATATGGGTATTTATGTATTTTGTGTATGTATCTTTTCAATATAGCGATGTCTTTATCAAAGGTCTACAATACATGAAGCTTCTAAAACAATTATTGTAACCTAACCTGCCACTGTAATCCCATGTATCTTGGTAAGTCGTGGCGAAGGTCAGCAATGGTTCAGGGTCGTCCAGCAGGAAGAAATAACCACGACACATTGACGATGTCCAGATTATCCTGGTCAGGTCTGCTGTTGTATTGACGTACACCACCTGGATAGTGGATGAAGACGGATATAGTGTGCATAACCAGTCTTATGGTGCATCAATACGTACCACTTGATGACTGATGACTGGATGAAAGTAGATACGTTACGTTAAGCATGTTTACCACTGTGTTCACCTTCATTACCTTAGAGTGTAGGGAGGGAAGTACAGTAAGTGCATAATGTCGTCCATTGACATCCTGTGCTTGACTCAGTGAGCGGGGAATGATATGGCAAATGTTTATGCAACGGAGAGATGTAGGCAGATATTCCGCTGCACATAGCCCAGGAATACATCACGACAGCTTTGGTGTGTATATAAAAGATCCTTGAAGGCCAACTTACTGAAAATACAGTATATTTCACAATGTATATTGTACAGTTTTAGTATAAGAGCATCATATAAAATTTCTTATTTGTTTAGAGCCCATAACAATATATCTCCATCAGATAGATAGTGATCTACGCCCTATGCACTTAGAAATACAAGGCACTGTTCATCTATTACTTTAAGGGGATGTTTTCATTGTATATATATATATATATATATATATATATATATATATATATATATATATATATTATATATATATATATATATATATATATATATATATATATATATATATATATATATATATATATATATATATATCTTCCTTTCTTTTCTTTTAAACTATCCGCCATTTCCCGCATTAGCGAGGTAGCGTTAAGAACAGAGGACTGGGCCTTTGTGGAATATCCTCACCTGGCACCCCCTCTGTTCCTTCTTTTGGAAAATCAAAAAAAAGAAAAAAAAAAAACGAGAGGGGAGGATTTCCAGCCTCCCGCTCCCTCCCCTTTTAGTCGCCTTCTACGACACGCAGGGAATACGTGGGAAGTATTCTTAATCCCCTAACCCCAGGGATATATATATATATATATATGAATGTGAATAAGAGCAAGGTTATTAGGTACAGTAGGGTTGAGGGTCAAGTCAATTGGGAGGTGAGTTTGAATGGAGAAAAACTGGAGGAAGTGAAGTGTTTTAGATATCTGGGAGTGGATCTGGCAGCGGATGGAACCATGGAAGCGGAAGTGGATCATAGGGTGGGGGAGGGGGCGAAAATTCTGGGGGCCTTGAATAATGTGTGGAAGTCGAGAACATTGTCTCGGAGAGCAAAGGTGGGTATGTTTCAAGGAATAGTGGTTCCAACAATGTTGTATGGTTGCGAGGCGGGGCTATGGATAGAGTTGTGCGCAGGAGGATGGATGTGCTGGAAATGAGATGTTTGAGGACAATGTGTGGTGTGAGGTGGTTTGATCGAGTGAGTAACGTAAGGGTAAGAGAGATGTGTGGAAATAAAAAGAGCGTGGTTGAGAGAGCAGACGAGGGTGTTTTGAAGTGGTTTGGGCACATGGAGAGGATGAGTGAGGAAAGATTGACCAAGAGGATATATGTGTCGGAGGTGGAGGGAGCAAGGAGAAGAGGGAGACCAGATTAGAGGTGGAAAGATGGAGTGAAAAAGATTTTGCGTGATCGGGGCCTGAACATGCAGGAGGGCGAAAGGAGGGCAAGGAATAGAGTGAATTGGATCCATGTGGTATACCGGGGTTGACGTGCTGTCAGTGGATTGAATCAAGGCATGTGAAGCGTCTGGGGTAAACCATGGAAAGCTGTGTAGGTATGTATATTTGCGTGTGTGGACTTATGTATATACATGTGTATGGGGGTGGGTTGGGACATTTTTTTCGTCTGTTTCCACATACACATGTATATACTTAAACGTCCCCACACACAAATATGCATACTATACATCTCAATGTACACATATATGTACACACAAAAACATAAACATATATAAACATGTACATAATTCATACTGTCTGCCCTTATTTATTCCTATAGCCACCCCGCCACACACGGAATAACAACCCCCTCCCCCCTCATGTATGCGAGGTAGCGCTCGGAAAAGACAACAAAGGCCCCATTCGTTCACACTCAGTCTCTATCTGTCATGTAATAATGCACCGAAACCATAGCTTCCTCTCCACATTCAGGACCTACAGAACTTTCCATGGTTTACCCCAGACGCTTCACATGCCCTGGTTCAATCCATTGACAGTACGTCGACCCCGGTATACCACATCGTTCAAAACCACTCAATTCCTTGCACGCCTTTCACCTTCTACATGTGCAGCCCCATATCACTCAACATCTTTTTCACTCCATCTTTCCACCTTCAATTTGGTCTCCCACTTTTCCTCGTTCCCTCCACCTATGAAACGTATATCCTCTTGGTCAATCTTTCCTCACTCATTCTCTCCATGTGACCAAACCATTTCAAAACAACCTATTCTGATCTCTCAACCACACTCTCTTTATTTAACACATCCCTCTTACCCTTACATTACTTACTCGATCAAACCACCTCACACCACATATTGTCCTTAAACATCTCATTTCCAGCACATCCACCCTCCTGCGCACAACTCTATCCATAGTCCACGCCTCGAAGCCATACAACATTGTTGGAAACACTATTCCTTCAAACATACCCATTTTTGCTATCCGAGATAATGTTCTCGACTTCCAAACATTCTTCAAAGCTCCCAGAATTTTCGCCCCCTCCCCCACCCTATGATTCACTTCCGCTTCCATGGTTCCATCCACTGCCAGATCCACTCCCAGATATCTAAAACACTTTACTTCCTCCTGCTTTTCTCCATTCAAACTTACCTCCAAAGTGACTTGACCCTCAACCCTACTGTACCTAATAACCTTGCTCTTATTCACATTTACTCTTAACTTTCTTCTTTCACACACTTTACCAAACTCAGTCACCAGCCTCTGCAGTTTCTCATATGAATCAGCCACCAGCGCTGTATCGTCAGCGAACAACAACTGACTCACTTCCCAAGCTCTCTCATCCACAACAGACTTCATACTTGCCCCTCTTTCCAAAACTTTTGCATTCACCTTCCTAACAACCCCATCCATAAACAAATTAAACAACCATGGAGACATCACACACCCCTGCCACCAACCTACATTCACTGAGAAACAATCACTTTCATCTCTTCCTACACGCACACATGCCTTACATCCTCGATAAAAACTTTTCACTGCTTCTAACAACTTGCCTCCCACACCATATATTCCTAAGACCTTCCACAGAGCATCTCTATCATCTCTATCATATGCCTTCTTCAGATACATAAATGCTACATACAAATAGATTTGCTTTTCTAAGTATTTCTCAAATACATTCTTCAAAGCAAATACGTGATCCACACATCCTCTACCACTTCTGAAACCACACTGCTCTTCCCCAATCTGATGCTCTGTACATGCCTTCACCCTCTGAATCAATACCCTCACATATGATTTACCAGGAATACTCAACAAACTTATACCTCTATAATCTGAGCACTCACTCTTACCCCTTTGCCTTTGTATAATGGCACTATGCAAGCATTCCGCCAATCCTCAGGCACCTCACCATGAATCATACTTATATTAAATAACCTTACCAACAAGTCGACAATACAGTCACCCCCTTTTTTTTTAATAAATTCCACTGTAAGAACATCCAAACCTGCTGCCTTGCCGGCTTTCATCTTCCGCAAAGCTTTTACTACCTCTTCTCTGTTTACCAAATCATTTTCCCTAACCCTCTCACTTTGCACACCACCTGGACCAAAACACCCTAAATCTGCCACTCAATCATCAAACACATTCAACAAACCTTCAAAATACTCACTCACTCCCCTTCTCACATCACCACTACTTGTTATCACCTCCACATTTGACCCCTTTACTGAAGTTCCTGTTTCCTCCCTTGTATTACGCACTTTATCTACCTCCTTCCAGAACATCTTTTTATTCTCACTAAATTTTAATGATACTCTCTCACCCCAACTCCCATTTGCCCTCTTTTTCAGTTCTTTCACCTTTCTCTTGACCTCCTGCCTCTTTCTTTTACATATCTCCCACTCATTTGCATTTTTTCCCTGCAAAAATCGTCCAAATGCCTCTCTCTTCTCATTCACTAATAATCTTACTTCTTCATCCCACCACTCTCTACACTTTCTAATCAACCCACCTCCCACGATCCTCATGCCACAAGCATCTCTTGCGGAAGCTATCACTGCTTCCCTAAAGACATCCCATTCCTCCCCCACTCCCCTTACCTCCTTTGTTCTCTCTTTTTTCCATTATGTACTAAGTCTCTCTTGGTACTTCCTCACACAAGTGTCCTTCCAAGGCTCACTTACACTCACCACTCTCTTCACCCCAACATTCTCCCTTCTTTTCTGAAAACCTTTACAAATCTTCACCTTCGCCTCCATAAGATAATGATCAGAAATCCTTCAAGTTGCATCTCTCAACACATTAATATCCAAAAGTCTCTCTTTCGCGCGCCTGTCAATTAACACGTAATCCAATAACGCTCTCTGGCGATCTCTCCTACTTACATACGTATACATATGAATATGTCGCTTTCTAAACCAGGTATTCCTAATCACCAGTCCTTTTTCAGCACATAAATCTGCAAGCTCTTCACCATTTCCATTCACAAGACTGAACACCCCATGTATACCATTTATTCCCTCAACTGCCATATTACTCACCTTTGCATTCAAATCACGCATCACTATAACCCGGTCTTGTGCACCAAACCAATAAGTCACTCATTCAGCTGCTCCCAAAACACTTGCCTCTCATGATCTTCCTCTCATGCCCAGGCGCATATGCACCAATAATCACCCATCTCTCTCCATCAACATTCAGTTTTACCCATATCAATCTATTATTTACTTTCTTACTCTCTATCACATACTCCCACAACTCCTTTTTCAGGAGTAGTGCTACTCCTTCCCTTGCTCTTCTCCTCTCACTAACCCCTGACTTTTCTCACAAGACATTCCCAAACTACTCTTCAGCTTTACCCTTGAGCTTCGTTTCACTCAGCGCCAAAACATCCAGGTTATTTTCCTCAAACATACTACCTATATCTACTTTTTTCTAATCTTGTTACATCCACACACATCTAGACGCCCAAATTTAAGCCTTCCAGGAGATGAGCACTCCCCGCGTGACTCCTTCTTCTATTTCACCTCTTAGAAAGTTGAACTACTAGGAGGGGAGGGTTTCTTGCCCCACGATCCCGTCCCCTTTAATCGCCTTCTCCTACACGTGAGGAATTCGTAGGAAGTATTCTTTCTCCACTATAACCAGGGATACACACACACACACACATATATATATATATATATATATATATATATATATATATAACATATATTTTTATATATAAATATATATATATATATATATATATATATATATATATATATATATATATATATATATATATATATATATATATATATATATATATATATGTATATATATATATATATATATATATATATATATATATATATATATATATATATATATATATATATATATATATATATATATACATATATATATATATATATATATATATATATATATATATATTTTTTTTTTTTTTTTTTTTTTGGCTTTCTCGCTGTCTCCCGCGTTTGCGAGGTAGCGCAAGGAAACAGACAAAAGAAATGGCCCAACCCCCCCCCTACACATGTATATACATAAGTCCACACACGCAAATATACATACCTGCACAGCTTTCCATGGTTTACCCCAGACGCTTCACATGCCTTGATTCAATCCACTGACAGCAAGTCAACCCCGGTATACCACATCGCTCCAATTCACTCTATTCCTTGCCCTCCTTTCACCCTACTGCATGTTCAGGCCCCAACCACACAAAATCTTTTTCACTGCATCTTTCCACCTCCAATTTGGTCTCCCTCTTCTCCTCGTTCCCTCCACCTCCGACACATATATCCTCTTGGTCAATCTTTCCTCACTCATTCTCTCCATGTGCCCAAACCATTTCAAAACGCCCTCTTCTGCTCTCTCAACCACGCACTTTTTTTTTCCACACATCTCTCTTACCCTTACGTTACTTACTCGATCAAACGACCTCACACCACACATTGTCCCCAGAAATCTCATTTCCAGCACATCCATCCTCCTGCGCACAACTCTATCCATAGCCCACGCCTCGCAACCATACAACATTGTTGGAACCACTATTCCTTCAAACATACCCATTTTTGCTTTCCGAGATAATGTTCTCGACTTCCACACATTGTTCAAGGCTCCCAGAAATTTCGCCCCCTCCCCTACCCTATGATCCACTTCAGCTTCCATGGATCCATCCGCTGTCAGATCCACTCCCAGATATCTAAAACACTTCACTTCCTCCAGTTTTTCTCCATTCAAACTCACCCCCCAATTGACTTGACCCTTAACCCTACTGTACCTAATAACCTTGCTCTTATTCACATTTAATCTTAACTTTCTTCTTCCACACACATTACCAAACTCAGTCACCAGCTTCCGCAGTTTCTCACATGAATCAGCCACCAGCGCTGTATCATCAGCGAACAACAACTGACTCACTTCCAAAGCTCTCTCATCCCCAAAAGACTTCATACTTGCCCCTCTTTCCAAAACTCTTGCATTCACCTCCCTAACAACCCCATTCATAAACAAATTAAACAACCATGGAGACATCACACACCCCTGCCGCAAACCTACATTCACTAAGAACCAATCACTTTCCTCTCTTCCTACACGTACACATGCCTTACATACTCGATAAAAACTTTTCACTGCTTCTAACAACTTGCCTATAACACCATATATTCTTAATACCTTCCACAGAGCATCTCTATCAACTCTATCATATGCCTTCTCCAGATCCATAAATGCTACACACAAATCCATTTGCTTTTCTAAGTATTTCTCACATACATTCTTCAAAGCAAACACCTGATCCACACATCCTCTACCACTTCTGAAACCACACTGCTCTTCCCCAATCTGATGCTCTGTACATGCCTTCACCCTCTCAATCAATACCCTCCCATATAATTTACCAGGAATACTCAACAAACTTATACCTCTGTAATTTGAGCATTCACTCTTATCCCCTTTGCCTTTGTACAATGGCATTATGCACGCATTCCGCCAATCCTCAGGCACCTCACCATGAGTCAAACATACATTAAATATCCTTACCAACCAATCAACAATACAGTCACCCCCTTTTTTAATAAATTCCACTGCAATACCATCCAGACAGGCTGCCCTGCCGGCTTTCATCTTCCGCAGAGCTTTTACTACCTCTTCTCTGTTTACCAAATCATTTTCCCTAACCCTCTCACTTTTCACACCACCTCGACCAAAACACCCTATATC
>NC_092228.1:36739197-36759197 GCF_036320965.1 Panulirus ornatus | reverse complement strand
ATATATATATATATATATATATATATATATATATATATATATATATATATATATATATGCACCAATAATCACCCACCTCTCTCCATCAACTTTCAGTTTTACCCATATTAATCGAGAATTTACTTTCTTACATTCTATCACATACTCCCACAACTCCTGTTTCAGGAATATTGCTACTCCTTCCCTTGCTCTTGTTCTCTCACTAACCCCTGGCTTTACTCCACAGACATTCCCAAACACCTCTTCCTCTTTACCCTTGAGCTTCGTTTCACTCAGAGCCAAAACTTCCGTGTATATATATATATATATATATATATATATATATATATATATATATATATATATATATATATATATATATATATTAAGAATATTATGAATATATGGTGTGGGACGAAAGTTGTTAGAAGCAGTGAAAAGTTTTTATCGAGGATGTAAGGCATGTGTACGTGTAGGAAGAGAGGAAAGTGATTGGTTCTCAGTGAATGTAGGTTTGCGGCAGGGGTGTGTGATGTCTCCATGGTTGTTTAATTTGTTTATGGATGTGTCAAACTGCAGAAGCTGGTGACTGAGTTTGGTAAAGTATGTGGAAGAAGAAAGTTAAGAGTAAATGTGAATAGGAGCAAGGTTATTAGGTACAGTAGGGTTGAGGGTCAAGTCAATTGGGAGGTGAGTTTGAATGGAGAAAAACTGGAGGAAGTGAAGTGTTTTAGATATCTGGGAGTGGATCTGGCAGCGGATGGAACTATGGAAGCGGAAGTGGATCATAGGGTGGGGGAGGGGGCGAAAATTCTGGGGGCGTTGAAGAATGTGTGGAAGTCGAGAACATAATCTCGGAAAGCAAAAATGAGTATGTTTCAAGGAATAATGGTTCCAACAATGTTGTATGGTTGCGAGGCGTGGGCTATGGATGGAGTTGTGCGCAGGAGGATGGATGTGCTGGAAATGAGATGTTTGAGGACAATGTGTGGTGTGAGGTGGTTTGATCGAGTGAGTAACGTAAGGGTAAGAGAGATGTGTGGAAATAAAAAGAGCGTGGTTGAGAGAGCAGAAGAGGGTGTTTTGAAGTAGTTTGGGCACATGGAGAGGATGAGTGAGGAAAGATTGACCAAGAGGATATATTTGTCATAGGTGGATGGAACAAGGAGAAGAGGGAGACCAAATTGGAGGTGGAAAGATGGAGTGAAAAAGATTTTGTGTGATCGGGGCCTGAACATGCAGGAGGGTGAAAGGAGGGCAAGGAATAGAGTGAATTGGAGCGATGTGGTATACCGGGGTGACGTGCTGTCAGTGGATTGAATCAAGGCATGTGAAGCGTCTGGGGTAAACCATGGAAAGCTGTGTAGGTATGTATATTTGCGTGTGTGGACGTATGTATAAACATGTGTATGGGGGGGGGGGGTTGGGCTATTTCTTTCGTCTGTTTCCTTGCGCTACCTCGCAAACGCGGGAGACAGCGACAAAGTATAAAAAAAAAGAAAAAAAAAAAATATATATATATATATATATATATATATATATATATATATATATATATATATATATATATATATATATATATATATATATATATATATATTCTTTTCTTTTCTTTCAAACTATTCGCCATTTCCCGCATTAGCGAGGTAGCATTAAGAACAGAGGACTGGGCCTTTGAGGGAATACCCTCACCTGGCCCAATTCTCTGTTCCTTCTTTTGGAAAATTGAAAAAAAAAAAAAAAAAAACCGAGAGAAGAGGATTTCCAGCCCCCCGCTCCCTCCCCTTTTAGTCGCCTTCTACGACACGTAGGGAATACGTGGGAAGTATTCTTAATCAACTATCCCCAGGGATAATATATATATATATATATATATATATATATATATATATATATATATATATATATATATATATATATATATATATATATATATATATATATATATATATATATATATATATATATATGAATGTAGGTTTGCGGCAGGGGTGTGTGATGTCTCCATGGTTGTTTAATTTGTTTATGGATGGGGTTGTTAGGGAGGTAAATGCAAGAGTTTTGGAAAAAGGGGCAAGTATGAAGTCTGTTTGGGATGAGAGAGCTTGGGAAGTGAGTCAGTTGTTCGCTGATGATGCAGCGCTGGTGGCTGATTCATGTCAGAAACTGCAGAAGCTGGTGACTGAGTTTGGTAAAGTGTGTGGAAGAAGAAAGTTAAGAGTAAATGTGAATAAGAGCAAGGTTTTTAGGTACAGTAGGGTTGAGGGTCAAGTCAATTGGGAGGTGAGTTTGAATGGAGAAAAACTGGAGGAAGTGAAGTGTTTTATATATCTGGGAGTGGATCTCGCAGCGGATGGAACCATGGAGGCGGAAGTGGATCATAGGGTGGGGGAGGGGGCGAAAATTCTAGGGGCCTTGAAGAATGTGTGGAAGTCGAGAACATTATCTCGGAAAGCAAAAATGGATATATTTGAAGGAATATTGGTTCCAACAATGTTGTATGTTTGCGAGGCTTGGGCTATGGATAGCGTTGTGCGCAGGAGGATGGATGTGCTGGAAATGAGATGTTTGAGGACAATGTGTGGTGTGAGGTGGTTTGATCAAGTGAGTAACGTAAGGGTAAGAGAGATGTGTGGAAATAAAAAGAGCGTGGTTGAGAGAGCAGAAGAGGGTGTTTTGAAGTGGTTTGGGCACATGGAGAGAATGAGTGAGGAAAGATTGACCAAGAGGATATATGTGTCGGAGGTGGAGGGAACGAGGAGAAGAGGGAGACCAAATTGGAGGTGGAAAGATGGAGTGAAAAAGATTTTGTGTGATCGGGGCCTGAACATGCAGGAGGGTGAAAGGAGGGCAAGGAATAGAGTGAATTGGAGCGATGTGGTATATCGGGGTTGACGTGCTGTCAGTGGATTGAATCAAGGCATGTGAAGCGTCTGGGGTAAATCATGGAAAGTTGTGTAGGTATGTATATTTGCGTGTGTGGACGTATGTATATACATGTGTATGGGGGGGGGGGGGTTGGGCCATTTCTTTCGTCTGTTTCCTTGCGCTCCCTCGCAAACGCGGGAGACAGCGACAAAGTATAATAAAAAAAAAATAATATATATATGGAGGGTATTGCATTGGAATTTATTAAAAAAGGGAATGACTGTATTGTTGACTGGTTGGTAAGGTTATTTAATGTATGTATGACTCATGGTGAGGTGCCTGAGGATTGGCGGACTGCGTGCATAGTGCCATTGTACAAAGGCAAAGGGGATAAGAGTGAGTGCTCAAATTACAGAGGTATAAGTTTGTTGAGTATTCCTGGTAAATTATACGGGAGGGTATTGATTGAGAGGGTGAAGGCATGTACAGAGCGTCAGATTGGGGAAGAGCAGTGTGGTTTCAGAAGTGGTAGAGGATGTGTGGATCAGGTGTTTGCTTTGAAGAATGTATTTGAGAAATACTTAGAAAAGCAAATGGATTTGTATGTAGCATTTATGGATCTGGAGAGGGCATATGATAGAGTTGATTGAAATGCTCTGTGGAAGGTATTAAGAATATATGGTGTGGGAGGCAAGTTGTTAGAAACAGTGAAAAGTTTTTTTCTAGGATGTAAGGCATGTGTACGTGTAGGAAGAGAGGAAAGTGAGTGGTTCTCAGTGAATGTAGGTTTGCGGCAGGGGTGTGTGATGTCTCCATGGTTGTTTAATTTGTATATGGATGGGGTTGTTAGGGAGGTAAATGCAAGAGTTTTGGAAAGAGGGGCAAGTATGAAGTCTTTTGGGGATGAGAGAGCTTGGGAAGTGAGTCAGTTGTTGTTCGCTGATGATACAGCGCTGGTGGCTGATTCATGTGAGAAAATGCAGAAGCTGGTGACTGAGTTTGGTAAAGTGTGTGGAAGAAGAAAGTTAAGAGTAAATGTAAATAAGAGCAACGTTATTAGGTACAGTAGGGTTGAGGGTCAAGTCAATTGGGAGGTGAGTTTGAATGGAGAAAAACTGGAGGAAGTGAATTGTTTTAGATATCTGGGAGTGGCTCTGGCAGCGGATGGAACCATGGAAG
This sequence comes from Panulirus ornatus, assembly GCF_036320965.1. Lineage (NCBI taxonomy): Eukaryota > Metazoa > Arthropoda > Malacostraca > Decapoda > Palinuridae > Panulirus > Panulirus ornatus. Next base: position 36,755,171 of record NC_092228.1, on the reverse strand, counting down.
CGGAAGTGGATCATAGGGTGGGGGAGGGGGCGAAAATTTTTGGAGCCTTGAAGAATGTGTGGAAGTCGAGAACATTATCTCGGAAAGCAAAAATGGGTATGTTTGAAGGAATAGTGGTTCCAACAATGTTGTATGATTGCGAGGCGTGGGCTATGGATAGAGTTGTGCGCAGGAGGATGGATGTGCTGGAAATGAGATGTTTGCGGACAATGTGTGGTGTGAGGTGGTTTGATCGAGTAAGTAACGTAAGGGTAAGAGAGTTTTTGGAAATAAAAAGAGCGTGGTTATGAGAGCAGAAGAGGGTGTTTTGAAATGGTTTGGGCACATGGAGAGAATGAGTGAGGAAAGATTGACCAAGAGGATATATGTGTCGGAGGTGGAGGGAACGAGGAGAAGAGGGAGACCAAATTGGAGGTGGAAAGATGGAGTGAGAAAGATTTTGTGTGATCGGGGCCTGAACATGCAGGAGGGTGAAAGGAGGGCAAGTAATAGAGTGAATTGGAGCGATGTGGTATACCGGGGTTGACGTGCTGTCAGTGGATTGAATCAAGGCATGTGAAGCATCTGGGGTGAACCATGGAAAGCTGTGTAGGTATGTATATTTGCGTGTTTGGACGTATGTATATACATGTGTATGGGGGGGATTGGGCCTTTTCTTTCGTCTGTTTCCTTGCGCTACCTCGCAGACGCGGGAGACAGCGACAAAGTATAAAAAAAAAAATATATATGTATATATATATATATATATATATATATATATATATATATATATATATATATATATATATATATATATATATATATATATATATATATATATATATATATATATATATATATATATATGTATATATATATATATACATATATATATATATATATATATGTATACATACATACATATATATATATATATATATATATATATATATATATATATATATATATATATATATATATATATATATATATATATATATATATATATATATATATATATATATATATATATATATATATATATGAAAGCCGGCAAGGCAGCAGGTTTGGATGGTATTGCAGTGGAATTTATTAAAAAAGGGGGTGACTGTATTGTTGACTGGTTGGTAAGGTTATTTAATGTATGTATGACTCATGGTGAGGTGCCTGAGGATTGGCGGAATGCGTGCATAATGCCATTGTACAAAGGCAAAGGGGATAAGAGTGAGTGCTCAAATTACAGAGGTATAAGTTTGTTGAGTATTCCTGGTAAATTATATGGGAGGGTATTGATTGAGAGGGTGAAGGCAGGTACAGAGCATCAGATTGGGGAAGAGCAGTGTGGTTTCGGAAGTGGTAGAGGATGTGTGGATCATGTGTTTGCTTTGAAGAATGTATGTGAGAAATACTTAGAAAAGCAAATGGATTTGTATGTAGCATTTATGGATCTGGAGAAGGCATATGATAGAGTTGATAGAGATGGTCTGTGGAAGGTATTAAGAATATATGGTGTGGGAGGCAAGTGTTTAGAAGCAGTGAAAAGTTTTTATCGAGGATGTAAGGCATGTGTACGTGTAGGAAGAGAGGAAAGTGAGTGGTTCTCAGTGAATGTAGGTTTGCGGCAGGGATGTGTGATGTCTCCATGGTTGTTTAATTTGTTTATGGATGGGGTTGTTAGGGAGGTAAATGCAAGAGTCTTGGAAAGAGGGGCAAGTATGAAGTCTATTGGGGATGAGAGAGCTTGGGAAGTGAGTCAGTTGTTGTTCGCTGATGATGCAGCGCTGGTGGCGGATTCATGTGAGAAACTGCAGAAGCTGGTGACGGAGTTTGGTAAAGTGTGTGGAAGAAGAAAGTTAAGAGTAAATGTGAATAAGAGCAAGGTTATTAGGTACAGTAGGGTTGAGGGTCAAGTCAATTGGGAGGTGAGTTTGAATGGAGAAAAACTGGAGGAAGTGAAGTGTTTTAGATATCTGGGAGTGGATCTGTCAGCGGATGGAACCATGGAAGCGGAAGTGGATCATAGGGTGGGGGAGGGGGCGAAAATTTTGGGAGCCTTAAAAATGTGTGGAAGTCGAGAACATTATCTCGGAAAGCAAAAATGGGTATGTTTGAAGGAATAGTGGTTCCAACAATGTTGTATGGTTGCGAGGCGTGGGCTATGGATAGAGTTGTGCGCAGGAGGATGGATGTGCTGGAAATGAGATGTTTGAGGACAATGTGTGGTGTGAGGTGGTTTGATCGAGTAAGTAACGTAAGGGTAAGAGAGATGTGTGGAAATAAAAAGAGCGTGGTTGAGAGAGCAGAAGAGGGTGTTTTGAAATGGTTTGGGCACATGGAGAGAATGAGTGAGGAAAGATTGACCAAGAGGATATATGTGTCGGAGGTGGAGGGAACGAGGAGAAGAGGGAGACCAAATTGGAGGTGGAAAGATGGAGTGAAAAGGATTTTGTGTGATCGGGGCCTGAACATGCAGGAGGGTGAAAGGAGGGCAAGGAATAGAGTGAATTGGAGCGATGTGGTGTACAGGGGTTGACGTGCTGTCAGTGGATTGAATCAAGGCATGTGAAGCGTCCGGGGTAAACCATGGAAAGCTGTGTAGGTATGTATATTTGCGTGTGTGGACGTGTGTATGGACATGTGTATGGGGGGGGGTTGGGCCATTTCTTTCGTCTGTTTCCTTGCGCTACCTCGCAAACGCGGGAGACAGCGACGAGGTAAAAAAAAAAAAAAAAAAAAAAAAAAAATATATATATATCCCTGGGGATAGGGGAGTAAGAATACTTCCCACGTATTCCCTGCGTGTCGTAGAAGGCGACTAAAAGGGGAGGGAGCGGGGGGCTGGAAATCCTCCCCTCTCGTTTTTTTTTTAATTTTCCAAAAGAATGAACAGAGGGTGCCAGGTGAGGATATTCCGAAAGAGGCCCAGTCCTCTGTTCTTAACGTTACCTCGCTAATGCGGGAAATGGCGAATAGTTTGAAAAAAAAAAAAAATATATATATATATATATATATATATATATATATATATATATATATATATATATATATATATATATATATATATATATATATATATATATATATATATATATATATACATATATATATTATTATTATTATTATTATTATCATTATCATATATTATTATCATTTTGCTTTGTCGCTGTCTCCCCCGTTAGCGAGGTAGCGCAAGGAAACAGACGAAAGAATGGCCCAACCTGCCCACATACACATGTATATACATATACGTCCACACACGCAAATATATATACTTATACATCTCAATGTACACATATATATATATACACACGCAGACGTATACATATATACAAATATACATAATTCATACTGTCTGCCTTTATTTGTTCCCATCGACGCTGCGCCCCACATGGAATGCACATGGAATTGCACATGGAATAACAACCCCCTCCCCCCTCATGTATGCGAGGTAGCGCTAGGAAAAGACACCGAAGACCCCATTCGTTCAGACTCAGTCTCTAGCTGTCATGGAATAATTCACCGAAACCACAACTCCCATTCCACATCCAGGCCCCACACAACTTTCCATGGTTTACCCCTGGTCCAATCCATTGACAACACCTCGACCCTGGTATACCACATCGTTCCAATTCACTTTATTCCTTGCACGCCTTTCACCCTACAGCATGTTCAGGCCATGATCACTCAAAATCTTTTTCACTGCATCTTGCCACTTCCAATTTGGTCTCCCACTTCTTCTTGTTCCCTCCACCTCTGACACAAATATCCTCTTGGTCAATCTTTCCTCAATCATTCTCTCCATGTGACCAAACCATTTCAAAACACCCTCTTCTGCTCTCTCAACCACACTTTTTATTTCCACACATCTATCTTACCCTCACATTACTTACTCGATCAAACCACCTCACACCACATATTGTCCTCAAACATCTCATTTCCAGCACATCCACCCTCCTGGGCACAACTCTTTCCATAGCCCACGCCTCGCAAACATACAGCATTGTTGGAATCATTATTCCTTCAAACATACCCATTTTTGGTTTCCGAGATAATGTTCTCGACTTCCAAACATTCTTCAAGGCTCCCAGAATTTTCGCCCCCTCCTCCACCCTATGATTCACTTCCGCTTCCATGGTTCCATCCGCTGCCAGATCCACTCCCAGATATCTAAAACAATTTACTTCCTACAGTTATTCTCCATTCAAACTTACCTCCCAATTGACTTGACCCTCAACCCTACTGTACCTAATAACCTTGCTCTTATTCACATTTACTCTTAACTTTCTTCTTTCAAACACTTTACCAAACTCAGTCACCAGCTTCTGCAGATTCTCACATGAATCAGCCACCAGCGCTGTATCATCAGCGAACAACAACTGACTCACTTCCCAAGCTCTCTCATCCCCAACAGACTTCATACTTGCCCCTCTTTCCAAAACCTTTGCATTTACCTCCCTAACAACCCCATCCATAAACAAATTAAACAACCATGGAGACATCACACACCCCAGCCGCAAACCTACATTCACTGAGAACCAATCACTTTCCTCTCTTCCTACACTTACACATGCCTTACATCCTCGATAAAAACTTTTCATTGCTTCTAACAACTTGCCTCTAACACCATATATTCTTAAGACCTTCCACAGCGCATCTCTATCAACTCTATCATATGCCTTCCCCAGATCCATAAATGCTACATACAAATCCATTTGCTTTTCTAAGTATTTCTCACATACGTTCTTCAATGCAAACACCTGATCCACACATCCTCTACCACTTCTGAAACCACACTGCTCTTCCCCAATCTGATGCTCTATACATGCCTTCACCCTCTCAATCAATACCCTCCCATATAATTTACCAGGAATACTCAACAAACTTATACCTCTGTAATTTGAGCACTCACTCTTATCCCCTTTGCCTTTGTACAATTGAACTGTGCAAGCATTCCGCTAATCCTAAGGCACCTCACCATTAATCATACATACATTAAATAACCTTACCAACCAGTCAACAATACAGTCACCCCCTTTTTTTAATAAATTCCACTGCCAAACCATCCAAATCTGCTGCCTTGCCGGCTTTTATCTTCCGTAAAGCTTTTACTACCTCTTCTCTATTTACCAAATCATTTTCCCTAACAATTTCACTTTGCACACCACCTCGACCAAAACACCCTATATCTGCCACTCTATCATCAAACACATTCAAGAAACCTTCAAAATACTCACTCCATCTCCTTCTCACATCACCACTACTTGTTATCACCTACCCATTAGCCCCCTTCACTGAAGTTCCCATTTGCTCCCTTGTCTTACGCACTTTATTTACCTCCTTCCAAAACATTTTTTTATTTTCCTAACATTTAATGATACTCTCTCACCTCAACTCTCATTTCCCTTCTTTTACACCTCTTGCACCTTTCTCTTGACCTTCTGCCTCTTTTTTTCATACATCTCCCACTCATTTGCCTTTTTTCCCTGAAAAAATCGTCCAAAATGCCTCTCTCTTCTCTTTCACTAATAATCTTGCTTCTTCATTCCACCACTCACTACCTTTTCTAATCAACCCACCTCCCACGCTTCTCATTCCACAACCATCTTTTGCGCAAGCCATCACTGCTTCCCTAAATACATCCCATTACTCCCCCACTCCCCTTACCTCCTTTGTTCTCACCTTTTTCCAGTCTGTACTCAGTCTTTCCTGGTATTTCCTCACACAAGTCTCCTTCCCAAGCTCACTTATTCTCACCACTTTCTTCAGCCCAACATTCTCTCTTCTTTTCTGAAAACCCGCACAAATCTTAACCTTCGCCTCCACAAGATAATGATCAGACTTCCCTCCAGTTGCACCTCTCAGCACATTAACATCAATTAACACGTAATCCAATAACGCTTTCTGGCTATCTCTCCTACTTACATACGTATGCGTATGAATATCTCGCTTTCTAAACCAGGAATTCCTAATCACCAGTCCTTTTCAGCACATAAATCTACAAGTTCTTCACCATTTCCATTTACAACACTGAACACCCCATGTATACCAATTATTCTCTCAACTGCCATATTACTCACCTTTGCATTCAAATCAGTCATCACTATAACCCGGTCTTGTTCACCAAACCACTAACTCACTCATTCAGCTGCTCCCAAAACTCTTTCCTCTCATGATCTTTCCTCTCATGCCCAGGCGCATATGCACCAATAATGACCCATCTCTCTCCATCAACATTCAGTTCTACCCATATCAATCTATCATTTACTTTCTTACACTCTATCACATACTCCCACAAGTCCTCTTTCAGGAGTAGTGCTACTCCTTCCCTTGCTCTTGTCCTCTCACTGACTGTATGGGAAGTATTTTTTCTCCCCTATCCCCTATATATATATATATATATATATATATATATATATATATATATATATATATATATGTATATATATATATATATATGTAGGGGATATGGGAGAAAAAATACTTCCCATACAGTCAGTGAGAGGACAAGAGTAAGTGTAGGAAGAGAGGAAAGTGATTGGTTCTCAGTGAATGTAGGTTTGCGGCAGGGGTGTGTAATGTCTCCATGGTTGTTTAATTTGTTTATGGATGGGGTTGTTAGGGAGGTGAATGCAAGAGTTTTGGAAAGAGGGGCAAGTATGAAGTCTTTTGTGGATGAGAGAGCTTGGGAAGCGAGTCTGTTGTTGTTCGCTGATGATACAGCGCTGGTGGCTGATTCATGTGAGAAACTGCAGAAGCTGGTGACTGAGTTTGGTAAAGTGTGTGAAAGAAGAGAGTTAAGAGTAAATGTGAATAAGAGCAAGGTTATTAGGTACAGTAGGGTTGAGGGTCAAGTCAATTCAGAGGTAAGTTTGAATGGAGAAAACTGGAGGAAGTAAAGTGTTTTAGATATCTGGGAGTGGATCTGGCAGCGGATTGAACCATGGAAGCGGAAGTGAATCATAGGGTGGGTGAGGAGGCGAAAATCCTGGGAGCCTTGAAGAATGTTTGGAAGTCGAGAACATTATCTCGGAAAGCAAAAATGGGTATATTTGAAGGAATAGTGGTTCGAACAATGTTTTATGGCTTCGAGGCGTAGGCTATGGATAGAGTTGTGCGCAGGAGGATGGATGTGCTGGATATGAGATGTTTGATGACAATGTGTGGTGTGAGGTGGTTTGATCGACTAAGTAATGTAAGGGTAAGAGAGATGTGTGAAAATAAAAAGAGCGTGGTTGAGAGAGCAGAAGAGGGTGTTTTGAAATGGTTTTGTCACATGGAGAGAATGAGAGTGGAAAGATTGACCAAGAGGATATATGTGTCGGAGGTGGAGGGAACGAGAAGTGTGAGACCAAATTGGAGGTGGAAAGATGGAGTGAAAAAGATTTTGAGTGATCGGGGCCTGAACTTGCAGAAGGGTGAAAGACGGGCAAGGAATAGAGTGAATTGGAGCGAAATGGTATACCGGGGTCGAGGTGCTGTCAATGGATTGAATCAGGGCATGTGAAGCGTCTGGGGTAAACCATGGAAAGTTGTGTGGGGACTGGATGTGGAAAGGGAGCTGTGATTTCGGGCATTATTGCATGACAACTAGAGACTGAGTGTGAACGAATGGGGCCTTTGTTGTCTTTTCCTAGCGCTACCTCACACACATGATGGGGGAGGGGGATGGTATTCCATGTGTGGCGAGGTGGCGATGGGAATTAATAAAGGCGGAACGTGTGAATTGTGTGCATGGGTATGGGTATATATATGTGTCTGTGTGTGTATTTATATGTGTACATTGAGATGTATAGGTATGTATATTTGCGTGTGTGGACGTGTATGTATATACATGTGTATGGGGGTGGGTTGAGCCATTTCTTTCGTCTGTTTCCTTGCGCTACCTCGCAAACGCGGGAGACAGCGACAAAGCAAAATAAATAAATAAATATAATATATATATATATATATACGAATAACGTGTATATGAACGCCCACCTTCATAGAACATACAAAGCTCCATCAGCCAGGATCGAACCTAGGACCCCTAGTGCAAGAGGCTGGCATGCTAACCGCTAGGCTAAGGGACTGTATAATAGGAAACAACTATTCGAAATACTAAGTACTCGAATACCCTTCGTCTCACAATGGTGAGCAACGGGGTCTATCGGTTGTTTCCGAACAGAACACATAGCCAGCTGAAAGCGTTTTACCGAACCTGACTGTACAACGCCGAGTTATATGAATACGAATAAAGTGTATATGAACGCCCACCTTCATAGAACATACAAAGCTCCATCAGCTAGGATCGAACCTGGGACCCCTAGTGCAAGAGGCAGGCATGCTAACCGCTCGGCTAAGGGACTGTATAATAGGAAACAACTATTCGAAATACTAAGTACTAGGGGTCCCAGGTTCGATCCTGACTGATGGAGCTTTGTATGATATATATATATATATATATATATATATATATATATATATATATATATATATATATATATATGTATATATTCCCTCCCCATTTGCGCCCTTCACTGAAGTTCCCATTTGCTCCCTTGTCTTACGCACTTTATTTATCTCCTTCCTGAACATCTTTTTATTCTCCCTAAAATTTAATGATAGTCTCTTACCCCAAATCTCATTTGCCCTCTTTTTCACCTCTTGCACCTTTCTCTTGACCTCCTGTCTCTTTCTTTTATACATCTCCCACTCAATTGCATTTTTTCCTTGCAAAAATCGTCCAAATGCCTCTCTCTTCTCTTTCACTGATAATCTTACTTCTTCATCCCACCACTCACTACCCTTTCTAATCAACCCACCTCCCACGCTTCTCATCCTACAAGCCTCTTTTGAGCACTCCATCACTGATTCCCTAAATACATCCCATTCCTCCCCCACTCCCCTTACTTCCATTGTTCTCACCTTCTCCCATTCTGTACTCAGTGGAATTTATTATAAAAGGGTGTGACTGTATTATTGACTAGTTGGTAAGGTTATTTAATGTATGTATGACTCATGGTGAGGTGCCTGAGGATTGGCGGAATGCGTGTATAGTGCCATTGTACAAAGGCAAAGGGGATAAGAGTGAGTGCTCAAATTACAGAGGTATAAGTTAGTTGAGTATTCCTGGTAAATTGTATGGGAGGGTATTGATTGAGAGGGTGAAGGCATGTACAGAGCATCAGATTTGGGAAGAGCAGTGGTAGAGGATGTGTAGATCAGGTGTTTGCTTTGAAGAATGTATATGAGAAATACTTAGAAAAGCAAATGGATTTGTATGTAGCATTTATGGATCTGGAGAAGGCATATGATAGAGTTGATATAGATGCTCTGTGGAAGGTATTAAGAATATATGGTGTGGGAGGAAAGTTGTTAGAAGCAGTGAAAAGTTTTTATCGAGGATGTAAGGCATGTGTACGTGTAGGAAGAGAGGAAAGTGATTGGTTCTCAGTGAATGTAGGTTTGCGGCAGGGGTGTGTGATGTCTCCATGGTTGTTTAATTTGTTTATGGATGGAGTTGTTAGGGAGGTAAATGCAAGAGTTTTGGAAAGAGGGGCAAGTATGAAGTCTGTTGGGGATGAGAGAGCTTGGGAAGTGAGTCAGTTGTTGTTCGCTGATGATACAGCGCTGGTGGCTGATTCATGTGAGAAACTGCAGAAGCTGGTGACTGAGTTTGGTAAAGTGTGTGAAGAAGAAAGTTAAGAGTAAATGTGAATAAGAGCAAGGTTATTAGGTACAGTAGGGTTGAGGGTCAAGTCAATTGGGAGGTGAGTTTGAATGGAGCAAAACTGGAGGAAGTGAAGTGTTTTAGATATCTGGGAGTGGATCTGGCAGCGGATGGAACCATGGAAGCGGAAGTGGATCATAGGGTGGGGGAGGGGGCGAAAATCTTGGGAGCCTTGAAGAATGTGTGGAAGTCGAGAACATTATCTCGGAAAGCAAAAATGGGTATGTTTGAAGGAATAGTGGTTCCAACAATGTTGTATGGTTGCGAGGCGTGGGCTATGGATAGAGTTGTGCGCAGGAGGATGGATGTGCTGGAAATGAGATGTTTGAGGACAATGTGTGGTGTGAGGTGGTTTGATCGAGTAAGTAACGTAAGGGTAAGAGAGATGTGTGGAAATAAAAAGAGCGTGGTTGAGAGAGCAGAAGAGGGTGTTTTGAAATGGTTTGGGCACATGGAGAGAATGAGTGAGGAAAGATTGACCAAGAGGATATATGTGTCGGAGGTGGAGGGAACGAGGAGAAGAGGGAGACCAAATTGGAGGTGGAAAGATGGAGTGAACAAGATTTTGTGTGATCGGGGCCTGAACATGCAGGAGGGTGAAAGGAGGGCAAGGAATAGAGTGAATTGGATCGATGTGGTATACCGGGGTTGACGTGCTGTCAGTGGATTGAATAGGGGCATGTGAGGCGTCTGGGGTAAACCATGGAAAGCTGTGTAGGTATGTATATTTGCGTGTGTGGACGTATGTATATACATGTGTATGGGGGTGGGTTGGGCCATTTCTTTCGTCTGTTTCCTTGCGGGAGACAGCGACAAAGCAAAAAAAGAAAAAAAAAAAAATATATATATATATATATATATATATATATATATATATATATATATATATATATATATATATATATATATATATATATATATATATATATATATATATATATATATATATATATAATTATACATGAGTGTGATATAAGAACAGGCAAGACTCAAATGCTTTGTTTAATCATGTTAAAAACTATGATCACTGTATTGACTGGAGTATTGGCAAGTTATCAACTCTACTCCAGTACCACGAGAAATATCACTGATTCTTCTGTTGTCAAAAACACAACGAATTATAACCTTAATATTAGGGAATGTCTATACAAAGATGATAACTTTATTTTCAATAAAATTTGTTTACAATTCCCCTTTTGGTCTACATAATAAGTTTATGATAAGCTCGTTTTCTGTCTTGGACAGACACTTGTTCACCAAATGGCGTCCTGGCTACGTTTCCTTGTTGTATATGAACTGACTTAAATTTCGTTCTTGTATCTTCCCTGATGATATGGTTATTACATGAAATTACACTTGGTAACTTATCGTATTACATATCCTCGTGGACTCATAGGAATGTACTTGATCACGCACAAAGTTGTGATGCTTTCCAACATGGATTCTACACGGCTCTTCTACTACTTTTCTGCAAGCTGTCCTGGACTTTCACTCTTCGTTACTACTTTCTCCAAGTCGTTAATCAAGGCCTACAAACTAAAGTTACGTTTTGGATTCCTTTGGAAATGCCTTGATGAACAAGTGATGCCAAGATCTGTTCTACCTGAGCGATTGTTGCAACTGTCTGGTCGCCTATTTCATAAATTCCAAGACATCATTTTAAAGAAACATAGTGAATTGAAGACGATTGAAATTGAGGAGGCTTTTCGTGTCATAAGAGTGAAGAAATGTGCCTTTGAAATTACTATACCGACACATTGGAAGAATCGGTTTTTGAACTACTGTTTTAATAGATTAAGGAGTGAGCGCAGTAGGCTACCAGCAAAACTGAACTGTAAGTTAGACCATCTTATTGAAAACAGTGACTGGACTAGGAACACGAAACCTTCATTTGTGATAGATCTGTCCAATAAATAACTAGATGCGGATTCCTCGCGTGCTTTAGGCTATGGATTAAGTTTTGTGTGCCCTAACAGGGGAGCCAGCTGTATTGATGTCACAAAGCCTCTTTGTAATTTAGAGAAGTTCAGTAAATTATCTAGTAATGAAATTAATATCTATAAGGATTTAGTGTATGCCAGTTTGTCAAAACCAATGGTAATTGCCCTAAGAGATTTATAAAAGCTGTTAACACTTTGAAAAAAGACAATGATATACATATTACTAAAGCGGGTAATGCTAATACATTTGTGATTATGGACAAAAGTAATTATTTATCTAAAATAAATGATCTTTTAAGTGATGACACAACATATTACAAACTCATTAAGAATTCCCTCGAAGCAGTTAATTCCCACTTCAATAAAGAACTGAAGTTGCCGTTGAAAGGTAATGTTTCTCTTATCAGAAGTTTATCATCTTTATCCCCTTCATTGCCATATATGTATGGACTTATCAAAACACATAAACAAAATTTTCTAACAAGACCTATAATGAGTTCAGCAGGCTCCATCACATATGAATTGTCAAAATGGTTAGTTTCTTTATTAAACCCTTTAGTAGGTAAGATATCAGATTCAAATATCCTGAACAAAGTAGATTTAGTTAAAAAGCTTAATAATCTCAATGTTGATTTTGATTCCAAATTTGTTAGCTTTGAAACTTCCTCACTGTTCACAAAAGTTCCGGTCGATGACCTCTTATAATATTCATTTGATGATTTGGATGATAATTATTTACCTGTTTCAAAGTCTAATTTTATTAAACTGATAAAGTTGTGTATAAAACACTGTGTATTTCAATTCAATAGAAAATATTGTGCTCCAAAAATTTGGCATGACAATGGGTAACCCATTGAAACAAAATTTCAGTAAAGGATATCTTACCTTCTAATGCAATTTGGTTTAGGTATATAGATAATGTTGTTTGTGTTTGGTCAACAAATGAAAATTCACAAACATTTCTCCCCTACTTAAAAATTTAGTACCTTCCATCAAATTTGATGTAGAAAATGAAAATAGTGGTATGCTTCCATTTTCATATTGCATGATCCATAGACAAGTAAACAAGTTTAAGTTTAGCATATACAGAAAACCTACCAATGCATGCTCATATATCCACAATTACTCATCTCAACATGACAGAGTTAAATCATGATCATTCCAGTCTATGTTCCTTAGGGCATTACGTATTTGCAGTCCAGAGTTTACTAATGATGAGTTTGAGAAGATATATTCTACTGGATCCAAGTTAAAGTACCCTAAATCTTTCATTGATAAATCCCTTAAGTTAGCAAAGAAATCAATATATAGAGTAAAACCCAAATCTCCCATTGACACCAGGAATCTTTTAGTTCTCTCTTTTATAATAATTTTACTTTACTTCCCATGTTGCTTAAATCCTTTAGTGTAAATATTGACTTCAGCAACAATAATACTATAAAGAATATTATAATCTGGATCTCACCAGAAAGTTCTCATGGATGCATCTATAAAGTGCCATGCAGAAATTGTGATAAGTTTTATGTTGGTCAGACTGGTAAGGATCTTTCTGTTAGACTTAAGCAACATATATATAGTATAAGAACAGGACAAGAATCAAATGCCTTGTTTAATCATGTTAAAACTATGATCATTGTATGACTGGAACAATGACATCTCATTTATTGCCTCTAAGTCCAGTACTATGAGAATTATCTTTGAATCCTCTATTACTAAACACACAAAGAATTATAACCTTAATATCAGCGAAGGTCTATACAAATTGGATATCTTTATTGGTGATAAATTTTGTAAACAATCCCCTTCTGGCCCACGTAATAAGTTTATGATACGCTCGTTGTCTGTCTTGAACAGTCACTTGTTTACCAAATGGCGTCTTAGAAACGTCTCTTTGTTGTATATCAGCTGACTCAAATTTCTTTCTTGTGTGTCCCCTGGTGATGTAATTATTACATGAAAGTGCGCTTAGGAACTTATCGTGTTTCATTTCCCCTTGGTCTCATTGGAATATACTTGATCATGCACTAAATTGAGAGAGAGAGAGAGAGAGAGAGAGAGAGAGAGAGAGAGAGAGAGAGAGAGAGAGAGAGAGAGAGAGAGAGAGAGAGAGAGAGACAGAGAGAGAGAGAGATACAGTATTGATAAATCTCAGATGCCTTTAAGGTTAGTAATGTGACAAGAAAATATCAGCTCATAGTTTGTAAGAGATTGAATCCATCATATAACATAATCATCTTACCTGTCGTGGGTTGTACAGGAGAAGCAGGTGCTGCAGTGCAGCGTATTCACTGTAGCCAGTATCATAAGCCACCACCAGGGCACAGTCCCTGAGCTCTGCCTTGACCACAGTTACCAACATCTGGCCAAGTGATGAGGCTTCCTCTGCTGACGACATCAACGCTTCCCTTGTGCTCTCCATTTTCAAAACTTTGAATATTTTGTTTTGTTTCGTCTTGCCCTTTGATATGGTATTTACAAAATCTTTGATAAATGTAACTGAACTTGTCAATCTATTTTCTAAAACACGTGTCTTATTGATGTATTCATCAGCGGAAGTGAATGGTATTGTTTTGAGCCCGGCTTGAGTCGGTGAATACAGAGGACAGTGGGTAGATTCCATGACAATATCATTGTAACAGAGAGCATCGGGATAACATATCCTTTTGTTAGCAGTTATTCCTTCGGCAATCACGTGGGAGTCCCATGAAGTCGAGAACGTCAGGACCAGTATCCATAGCACCTGGTTAAGCTCCATTTTCTTCAATTTCCCTGCTATAAGAGAAACTGTGTATTGTTGGGAGGAGTAGCTACAGAATGCTGAACAGGTATTAAGCTAAAAATTGTAGATATTTATTGATATTACAGATCTTGAAAAGATAAATCTTTCTTATTGGTTAACAATAACTACAAAACCGGTGGAAAATCAACAATGGAATATATATATATATATATATATATATATATATATATATATATATATATATATATATATATATATATATATATATATATATATATATATATATATATATATATATATATATATATATATATATATATATATATATATATATATATATATATATATATATATATATATATATGTATATATATATATATATATATATATATATATATATATATATATATATATATATATATATATATATATATATATATATATATATATATATATATATTTCTTTTCTTTTCTTTCAAATTGTTCGCCATTTCCCGCATTAGCGAGGTAGCGTTAAGAACAGAGGACTGGGCCTTTGAGGGAATACCCTCACCTGGCCCAATTCTCTGTTCCTTCTTTTGGAAAATTAAAAAAAAACCGAGAGGGGAGGATTTCCAGCCCACCGCTCCCTCCCCTTTTAGTCGCCTTCTACGACACGCAGGGAATACGTGGGAAGTACTCTTAATCCCCTATCCACAGGGATATATATATATATATATATATATATCTCACCACTACTTGTTATCACCTCCCCATTTGCGCCCTTCACTGAAGTTCCCATTTGCTCCCTTGTCTTACGCACTTTATTTACCTCCTTCCAGAACATCTTTTTATTCTCCCTAAAATTTAATGATACTCTCTCACCCCAACTCTCATTTGCCCTTTTTTTCACATCTTGCACCTTTCTCTTGACCTCCTGTCTCTTTATTTTATACATCTCCCACTCAATTGCATTTTTTCCCTGCAAAAATCGTCCAAATGCCTCTCTCTTCTCTTTCACTAATACTCTTACTTCTTCATCCCACCACTCACTACCCTTTCTAATCAACCCACCTCCCACTCTTCTCATGCCACAAGCATCTTTTGCGCAATCCATCACTGATTCCCTAAATACATCCCATTCCTCCCCCACTCCCCTTACTTCCATTGTTCTCACCTTTTTCTCACCTGTGAGAAGGAGATGTAGTGAGTATTTTGAAGGTTTTTTTAATGTGTTTGATGATAGAGTGGCAGATATAGGGTGTTTTGGTCGAGGTAGTGTGCAAAGTGAGAGGGTTAGGGAAAATGATTCGGTAAACAGAGAAGAGGTAGTAAAAGCTTTGCGGAAGAAAAAAGCCGGCAAGGCAGCAGGTTTGGATGGTATTGCAGTGGAATTAATCAAAAAAGGGGGTGACTGTATTGTTGACTGGTTGGTAAGGTTATTTAATGTATGTATGACTCATGATGAGGTGCCTGAGGATTGGCGGAATGCGTGCATAGTGCCATTGTACAAAGGCAAAGGGGATAAGAGTGAGTGCTCAAATTACAAAGGTATAAGTTTGTTGAGTATTCCTGGTAAATTATATGGGAGGGTATTGATTGAGAGGGAGAAGGCATGTAAAGAGCA
>NC_092228.1:36729197-36734197 GCF_036320965.1 Panulirus ornatus | reverse complement strand
CCCCACCCTATGATCCACTTCCGCATCCATGGTTCCATCCGTTACCAGATCCACTCCCAGATATCTAAAACACTTTACTTCCTGCAGCTTTTCTTCATTCAAACTTACCTTCCAATTGACTAGACCCTCAACCCCACTGTACCTAATAACCTTGTTCTTATTCACATTTACTCTTAACTTTCTTCATTCACACACTTTACCAAACTCAGTCACCAGCTTCTGCAGTTTCTTACATGAATCAGCAATCAGGGCTGTATCATCAGAGAACAACAACCGACTCACTTCCCAAGCTCTCTCATCCACCTCCCTAAATATATATATATATATATATATATATATATATATATATATATATATATATATATATATATATATATATATATATATATATATATATATATATATATATATATATATATATATATATATATATATATATATATATATATATATATATATATATATATATATATATATATATATATATATATATATATATATATATATATATATATATATATATATATATATATATATATATATATATATATATATATATATATATATATATATATATATATATATATATATATATATATATATATATATATATATATATATATATATATACAATATATATATATATATATATATATATATATATATATATATATATATATATATATATATATATATATATATATATATATATATATTTTTTTATTTTTTTATTTTACCTTGTCGCTGTCTCCCGCGTTTGCGAGGTAGCGCAAGGAAATAGACGAAAGAAATGGCTAACCCCCCCCCCCATACACATGTATATACATACGTCCACACACGCAAATATACATACCTACACAGCTTTCCATGGTTTACCCCAGACGCTTCACATGCCTTGATTTAATCCACTGACAGCACATCAACCCCGGTATACCACATCGCTCCAATTCACTCTATTCCTTGCCCTCCTTTCACCCTCCTGCATGTTCAGGCCCCGATCACACAAAATCTTTTTCACTCCATCTTTCCACCTCCAATTTGGTCTCCCTCTTCTCCTCGTTCCCTCCACCTCCGACACATATATTCTCTTGGTCAATCTTTCCTAACTCATTCTCTCCATGTGCCCAAACCACTTCAAAACACCCTCTTCTGCTCTCTCAACCACGCTCTTTTTATTTCCACACATCTCTCTTACCCTTACGTTACTCACTCGATCAAACCACCTCACACCACACATTGTCTTCAAACATCTCATTTCCAGCACATCCATCCTCCTGCGCACAACTCTATCCATTGCCCACGCCTCGCAACCATACAACATTGTTGGAACCACTATTCCTTCAAACATACCCATTTTTACTTTCCGAGATAATGTTCTCGACTTCCACACAATCTTCAAGGCCCCCAGCATTTTCGCCCCCTCCCCCACCCTGTGATCCACTTCCGCTTCCATGGTTCCATCCGCTGCGAGATCCACTCCCAGATATCTAAAACACTTCACTTCCTCCAGTTTTTCTCCATTCAAACTCACCTCCCAATTGACTTGACCCTCAACCCTACTGCACCTAATAACCTTTCTCTTATTCACATTTACTCTTAACTTTCTTCTTCCACACACTTTACCAAACTCAGTCACCAGCTTCTGCAGTTTCGCACATGAATCAGCTACCAGCGCTGTATCATCAGCGAACAACAACTGACTCACTTCCCAAGCTCTCTCATCCCCAACAGACTTCATACTTGCCACTCTTTCCAAAACTCTTGCATTTACCTCCCTAACAACCCCATCCATAAACAGATTAAACAACCATGGAGACATCACACACCCCTGCCGCAAACCTACATTCACTGAGAACCAATCACTTTCCTCTCTTACTACACGTACACATGCCTTACATCCTCGATAAAATCTTTTCACTGTTTCTAACAACTTTCCTCCAAAACCATATATTCTTAATACCTTCCACAGAGCATCTCTATCTACTCTATCATATGCCTTCTCCAGATCTATAAATGCTACATACAAATCCATTTGATTTTCTAAGTATTTCTCACATACATTCTTCACATACATCCTCTACCACTTCTGAAACCACACTGCTCTTCCCCAATCTGATGCTCTGTACGTGCCTTCACCCTCTCAATCAATACCCTTCCATATAATTTACCAAGAATACTCAACAAACTTATACCTCTGTAATTTGAGCACTCACTCTTATCCCCTTTGCCTTTCTACAATGGCACTATGCACGCATTCCGCCAATCCTCAGGCACCTCACCATGAGTCATATATACATTAAATAACCTTACCAACCAGTCAACAATACAGTCACCCCCTTTTTTAATAAGTTACACTGCAATACCATCCAAACCTGCTGCCTTGCCGGCTTTCATCTTCCGCAAAGCTTTCACAACCTCTTCTCTGTTTACCAAATCATTTTCCCTAACCCTCTCACTTTGCACACCACCTCGACCAAAACACCTTATATCTGCCACTCTATCATCAAACACATTCAAGAAACCTTCAAAATACTCACTCCATCTCCCTCTCACATCACCACTACTTGTTATCACCTCCCCATTGGCGCCCTTCACTGAAGTTCCCATTTGCTCCCTTGTCTTACGCACTTTATTTACCTCCTTCCAGAACATCTTTTTATTCTCCCTAAAATTTAATGATACTCTCTCACCCCAACTCTCATTTGCCCTTTTTTTCATCTCTTGCACCTTTCTCTTGACCTCCTGTCTCTTTCTTTTATACATCTCCCACTCAAGTGCATTTTTTCCCTGCAAAAATCGTCCAAATGCCTCTCTCTTCTCTTTCACTAATACTCTTACTTCTTCATCCCACCACTCACTACCCTTTCTAATCAACACACCTCCCACTCTTCTCATGCCACAAGCATCTTTTGCGCAATCCATCACTGATTCCCTAAATACATCCCATTCCTCCCCCACTCCCCTTACTTCCATTGTTCTCACCTTTTTCCATTTTGTACTCAGTCTCTCCTGGTACTTCCTCTCACAGGTCTCCTTCCCAAGCTCACTTACTCTCACCACCCTCTTCACCCCAACATTTTAGAAAGTTATATATATATATATATATATATATATATATATATATATATATATATATATATATATATATATATATATATATATATATATATATATATATTATATATATATATATATATATATATATATATATATATATATATATATATATACATATATATATATATATATATATATATATACATATATGTATATATATATATAGATATATATATATATATATATATATATATATATATATATATATATATATATATATATATATATATATAAATGTATATATATATATATAACTTTCTAAAATGGAAAACAGATGAAGGAGTCACGCGGGGAGTGCTCAACCTTCATGAAGGCTCAGACTGGGGTGTCTAAATGTGTGTGGATGAAACCAAGATGTGAAAAAAGGAGAGATAGGTAGTTTGTTTGAGCAAAGGAACCTGGATGTTTTGGCTCTGAGTGAAACGAAGCTCAAGGGTAAAGGGGAAGAGTGGTTTGGAAATGTCTTGGGGGTAAAGTCAGGGGTTGTTGAGAGGACAAGAGCAAGGGAATGGAGTAGCAGTATTCCTGAAACAGGAGTTGTGGGAGTATGTCATAGAATGTAAGAAAGTAAATTCTCGATTAATATAGGTAAAACTGAAAGTTGATGGAGAGAGATGGGTGATTATATGTGCATATACACATGGCCATGAGAAGAAAGATCATGAGAGGCAAGTGTTTTGGGAGGAGCTGAATGAGTGTGTTAGTGGTTTTGATGCACGACACCGGGTTATAGTGATGGGTGATTTGAATGCAAAGGTGAGTAATGTGGCAGTTGAGGGAATAATTGGTATACATGGGGTGTTCAGTGGTGTAAATGGAAATGGTGAAGAGCTTGTAGATCTATGTTTTGAAAAAGGACTGGTGATTGGGAATACCTGGTTTAAAAAGCGAGATATACATAAGTATACGTATGTAAGTAGGAGAGATGGCCAGAGAGCATTATTGGATTTCGTGTTAATTGAGAGGCGCGTGAAAGAGAGACTTTTGGATGTTAATGTGCTGAGAGGTGCAACTGGAGGGATGTTTGATCATTATCTTGTGGAGGCTAAGGTGAAGATTTGTATGGGTTTTCAGAAAAGAAGATCGAATATTGGGGTGAAGAGGGTGGTGAGAGTAAGTGAGCTTAGGAAGGAGATTGTGTGAGGAAGTACCAGGAGAGGCTGAGCACAGAATGGATAAAGGTGAGAACAATATAAGTAAAGGGAGTGGGGGAGGAATGGGATGTATTTAGGGAATCAGTGATGGATTGCGCGAAAGATGCTTGTGGCATGAGAATATTTGAGGTGGGTTGATTAGAAAGGGTAGTGAGTGGTGGGATGAAGAAGTAAGATTATTAGTGAAAGAGAAAAGAGAAGCATTTGGACGATTTTTGCAGGGAAAAAATTAAATTGAGTGGGAGGTGTATAAAAGAAAGAGGCAGGAGGTCAAGAGAAAGGTGCAAGAGGTGAAAAAGAGAGTTGGGGTGAGAGAATATCATTAAATTTTAGGGAGAATAAAAAGATGTTCTGGAAGGAGGTAAATAAAGTGCGAAAGACAAGAGAGCAAATGGGAACTTCAGTGAAGGGCGCAAATGGGGAGGTGATGACAAGTAGTGGTGATGTGAGAAGGAGATGGAGAGAATATTTTGAAGGTTTATTGAATGTGTTTGATGATAGAGTGGCATATATAGGGTGTTTTGGTCGAGGTGTTGTGCAAAGTGAGAGGGTTAGGGAAAATGATTTGGTAAACAGAGAAGAGGTAGTAAAAGCTTTGCGGAAGATGAAAGCCGGCAAGGCAGCAGGTTTGGATGGTATTGCAGTGGAATTTATAAAAAAGGGGGTGACTGTATTGTTGACTGGTTGGTAAGGTTATTTAATGTATGTATGACTCATGGTGAGGTGCCT
>NC_092228.1:36689197-36724197 GCF_036320965.1 Panulirus ornatus | reverse complement strand
TCCTACACGTACACATGCATTACATCCTCGATAAAAACTTTTCACTGCTTCTAACAACTTTCCTCCCACACCATATATTCTTAATACCTTCCACAGAGCATCTCTATCAACTCTATCATATGCCTTCTCCAGATCCATTAATGCTACATACAAATCCATTTGCTTTTCTGAGTTTTTCTCACATACATTCTTCAAAGCAAACACCTGATCCACACATCCTCTACCACTTGTGAAACGACACTGCTCTTCCACAATCTGATGCTCTGTACGTGCCTTCACCCTCTCAATCAATACCCTCCCATATAATTTACCAGGAATACTCAACAAACTTATACCTCTGTAATTTGAGCACTCACTCTTATCCCCTTTGCCTTTGTACAATGGCACTATGCACGCATTCCGCCAATTCTCAGGCACCTCACCATGAGTCATACATACATTAAATAACCTTACCAACCAGTCAACAATACAGTCACACCCTTTTTTGATAAATTCCACTGCAATACCATCCAAACCTGCTGCCTTGCCGGCTTTCATCTTCCGCAAAGTTTCCACTACCTCTTCTCTGTTTACCAAATCATTTTCCCTAACCCTCTCACTTTGCACACCACCTCGACCAAAACACCCTATATCTGCCACTCTATCATCAAACACATTCAACAAACATTCAAAATACTCACTCCATCTCCTCACATCACCACTACTTATTATCACCTCCCCATTTGCGCCCTTCACTGAAGTTCCCATTTGCTCCCTTGTCTTACGCACTTTATTTACCTCCTTCCAGATCATCTTTTTATTCTCCCTAAAATTTAATGATACTCTCTCACCCCAACTCTCATTTGCCCTTTTGTAAGAAGAAAGTTAAGAGTAAATGTGAATAAGAGCAAGGTTATTAGGTACAGTAGGGTTGAGGGTCAAGTCAATTGGGAGGTGAGTTTGAATGGAGAAAAACTGGAGGAAGTGAAGTGTGTTAGATATCTGGGAGTGGATCTGGCAGCGGATGGAACCATGGAAGCGGAAGTCGATCATAGGGTGGGGGAGGGGGCGAAAATTCTGGGGGCCTTGAAGAATGTGTGGAAGTCGAGAACATTATCTCGGAAAGCAAAAATGGGTATGTTTGAAGGAATAGTGGTTCGAACAATGTTGTATGGTTGCGAGGCGTGGGCTATGGATAGAGTTGTGCGCAGGAGGATGGATGTGCTGGAAATGAGATGTTTGAGGACAATGTGTGGTGTGAGGTGGTTTGATCGAGTAAGTAACGTAAGGGTAAGAGAGATGTGTGGAAATAAAAAGAGCGTGGTTGAGAGAGCAGAAGAGGGTGTTTTGAAGTGGTTTGGGCACATGGAGAGAATGAGTGAGGAAAGATTGACCAAGAGGATATATGTGTCGGAGGTGTAGGGAACGAGGAGAAGAGGGAGACCAAATTGGAGGTGGAAAGATGGAGTGAAAATATTTTGTGTGATCGGGGCCTGAACATGCAGGAGGGTGAAAGGAGGGCAAGGAATAGAGTGAATTGGAGCGATGTGGTATACTGGGGTTGACGTGCTGTCAGTGGATTGAATCAAGGCATGTGAAGCGTCTGGGGTAAACCATGGAAAGCTGTGTAGGTATGTATATTTGCGTGTGTGGACGTATGTATATACATGTGTATTGGGGGGTTGGGCCATTTCATTCGTCTGTTTCCTTGCGCGACCTCGCAAACGCGGGAGACAGCGACAAAGTATAATAAAAAAAAAATAGAATATATATATAAATATATATATATATATATATATATATATATATATATATATATATATATATATATATATATATATATATATATATATATATATATTTATAAATTGGAACACAAACCTCGCCAGGTGGTAGAGAGTCCCGCAGTGTATCGAGACAGACTTCCCCAAAACTTTTTTAAAGGGGAAGTAAATGTTTATAGTTGTGTTACTGGAGTGATAGTTTTCACACATGGTGTTTTCACAAGAAAATAGTGAAATTGGAAAAAAAATATAGCTTAGACATTGAAGCTTATTGGTTAAATTGATGAGAACTACTATTGACGTTTGTGTAAACAAATTATACATTTACCTTTTCCATAGCCAGAGGTTGAACCATTATGTGACATTCATTTTCTCATTTCATTTCAAGCTAGAAGTTTCAGTTTTCTAAATTATTTCATACTTTTTTCATATGTATATATATATATATATATATATATATATATATATATATATATATATATATATATATATATATATATATATATTATATATATATATATATATATATATATGTGTGTGTGTGTATATATGTGCGTGTGTATGTGTATATATATATATATATATATATATATATATATATATATATATATATATATATATATATATATATATATATATATATATATATATATATATATATATATATATATATATATATATATATATATATATATATATATATATATATATATACATATATATATATATATATATATATATATATATATATATATATATATATATATATTTATATATATATATATATATATATATATATATATATATATATATATATATATATATATATATATATATATATATATATATATATATATATATATATATATATATATATATATATATATATATATATATTACCCCTAGGGACAGGGGTGAAAGAATACTTCCCACGCATTCCTCGCGTGTCGTAGAAGGCGACTAGAGGGGACGGGAGCGGGGAGATCAGAAATCCTCCCCTCCTTGTATTTTTTAACTTTCTAAAGTGGGAAACAGAAGGAGTCACGCGGGGAGTGCTCATCCTCCTCGAAGGCTCAGACTGGGGTGTCTAAATGTGTGTGGATGTAACCAAGATGTGAAAAAAGGAGAGATAGGTAGTATGTTTGAGCAAAGGAACCTGGATGTCTTGGCTCTGAGTGAAACGAAGCTCAAGGGTAAAGGGGAAGAGTGGTTTGGAAATGTCTTGGGAGTAAAGTCAGGGGTTAGTGAGAGGACAAGAGCAAGGGAAGGAGTAGCAGGACTCCTGAAACAGGAGTTGTGGGAGTATGTGATAGAATGTAAGAAAGTTAATTCTCGATTAATATGGGTAAAAATGAAAGTTGATGGGGAGAGATGGGTGATTATTGGTGCATATGTACCTGAGCATGAGAAGAAAGATCATGAGAGGCAAGTGTTTTGGGAGCAGCAGAATGAGCTTGTTAGTGGTTTTGATGCACGACACCGGGTTATAGTGATGGGTGATTTGAATGCAAAGGTGAGTAATGTGGCAGTTGAGGGAATAATTGGTATACATTGGGTGCTCAGTGTTGTAAATGGAAATGGTGAAGAGCTTGTAGATTTATGTGCTGAAAAAGGACTGGTGATTGTTAATACCTGGTTTAAAAAGCGAGATATACATAAGTATACGTATGTAAGTAGGAGAGATGGCCAGAGAGCGTTATTGGATTACGTGTTAATTGACAGGCGCGCGAAAGAGAGACTTTTGGATGTTAATGTGCTGAGAGGTGCAACTGGAGGGATGTCTGATCATTATCTTGTGGAGGTTAAGGTTAAGATTTGTATGGGTTTTCAGAAAAGAAGAGTGAATGTTGGGGTGAAGAGGGTGGTGAGAGTAAGTGAGCTTGGGAAGGAGACTTGTGTGAGGAAGTACCAGGAGAGACTGAGTACAGAATGGAAAAAGGTGAGAACAATGGAAGTAAGGGGAGTGGGGGAGGAATGGGATGTATGTAGGGAATCAGCGATGGATTGCGCAAAAGATGCTTGTGGCATGAGAAGAGTGGGAGGTGGGTTGATTAGAAAGGGTAGTGAGTGGTGGTATGAAGAAGTAAGTTTATTAGTGAAAGAGAAGAGAGAGGCATTTGGACGATTTTTGCAGGGAAAAAATGCAAACGAGTGGGAGGTGTATAAAAGAAAGAGACAGGAGGTCAAGAGAAAGGTGCAAGAGGTGAAAAAGACGGCAAATGAGAGTTGGGGTGAGAGAGTATCATTAAATTTTAGGGAGAATAAAAAAGATGTTCTGGAAGGAGGTAAATAAAGTGCGTAAGACAAGGGCGCAAATGGGAACTTCAGTGAAGGGCGCAAATGGGGAGTTGATAACAAGTAGTGGTGATGTGAGAAGGAGATGGGGTGAGTATTTTGAAGGTTTGTTGAATGTGTTTGATGATAGAGTGGCATATATAGGGTGTTTTGATCGAGGTGGTGTGCAAAGTGAGAGGGTTAGGGAAAATGATTTGGTAAAGAGAGAAGAGGTAGTAAAAGCTTTGCGGAAGATGAAAGCGGCAAGGCAGCAGGTTTGGATGGTATTGCTGTGGAATTTATTAAAAAAGGGGGTGACTGTATTATTGACTGGTTGGTAAGGTTATTTAATGTATGTATGACTCATGGTGAGTTGCCTGAGGATTGGCGGAATGCGTGCATAGTGCCATTGTACAAAGGCAAAGGGGATAAGAGTGAGTGCTCAAATTACAGAGGTATAAGTTTGTTGAGTATTCCTGGTAAATTATATGGGAGGGTATTGATTGAGAGGGTGAAGGCATGTACAGAGCATCAGATTGGGGAAGAGCAGTGTGGTTTCAGAAGTGGTAGAGGATGTGTGGATCAGGTGTTTGCTTTGAAGAATGTATGTGAGAAATACTTAGAAAAGCAAATGGATTTGTATGTAACATTTATGGATCTGGAGAAGGCATATGATAGAGTTGATAGAGATGCTCTGTGGAAGGTATTAAGAATATATGGTGTTGGAGGCAAGTTGTTAGAAGCAGTGAAGAGTTTTTATCGAGGATGTAAGGCATGTGTACGTGTAGTAAGAGAGGAAAGTGATTGGTTCTCAGTGAATGTAGTTTTGCCGCAGGGGTGTGTGATGTCTCCATGGTTGTTTAATTTGTTTATGGATGGGGTTTTTAGAGAGGTAAATGCAAGAGTTTTGGAAAGAGGTGCAAGTATAAAGTATGTTGGGGATGAGAGAGCTTGGGAAGTGGGTCAGTTGTTGTTCGCTGATGATACAGCGCTGGTGGCTCATTTATGTGAGAAACTGCAGAAGCTGGTGACTGAGTTTGGTAAAGTGTGTGAAAGAAGAAAGTTAAGAGTAAATGTGAATAAGAGCATGGTAATTAGGTACTGTAGGGTTGAGGGTCAAGTCAATTGGGAGGTAAGTTTGAATGGAGAAAAACTGGAGGAAGTAAAGTTGTTTAGATATCTGGGAGTGGATTTGGCAGTGGATGGAACCATGGAAGCGGAAGTAGATCATTGGGTGGGGGAGGGGGCGAAAATCCTGGGAGCCTTGTAGAATGTGTGGAAGTCGAGAACATTATCTCGGAAAGCAAAAATGTGTATGTTTGAAGGAATAGTGGTTCCAACAATGTTGTATGGTTGCGAGGCGTGGGCTATGGATAGAGTTGTGCGCAGGAGGATGGATGTGCTGGAAATGAGATGTTTGAGGACAATGTGTGGTGTGAGGTGGTTTGATCGAGTAAGTAACGTAAGGGTAAGAGAGATGTGTGGAAATAAAAAGAGCGTGGTTTAGAGAGCAGAAGATGGTGTTTTGAAATGGTTTGGGTACATGGAGAGAATGAGTGAGGAAAGATTGACCAAGACGATATATGTGTCGGAGGTGGAGGGAAGGAGGAGAAGTTTGAGACCAAATTGGAGGTGGAAAGATGGAGTGAAAAAGATTTTGTGTGTTCTGGGCCTGAACATGCAGGAGGGTGAAAGGAGGGCAAGGAATACAGTGAATTGGATCGATATGGTATAACGGGGTTGACGTGCTGTCAATGGATTGAATCAGGGCATGTGAAGCGTCTGGGGTGAACCATGGAAAGCTGTGTAGGTATGTATATTTGCGTGTGTGGACGTATGTATATACATGTGTATGGGGGGGGTGGGTTGGGCCATTTCTTTCGTCTGTTTCCTTGTGCTACCTCGCAAACGCGGGAGACAGCGACAAAGCAAAAAAAAAAAAAGAATATATATATATATATATATATATATATATATATATATATATATATATATATATATATATATATATATATATATATATATATATATATATATATATATATATATATATACACATATATAATTATCCTTAGAAGCCAGTCAACAATACAATCATTCCCTTTTTTAATAAATTCCACTGCAATACCATCCAAACCCACTGCCTTACCAGCTTTCATCTTCCGCAAAACTTTTCCTACCTCTTCTCTGTTTACCAAATCCTTCTCCCTAACCCTCTCACTTCGCACACCACCTCGACCAAAACACCATATATCTGCCACTCTATCATCTAACACATTCAACAGCCCTTCAAAATATTCACTCCATCTCCTCACATTATAACTACTTGTTATCACCTCCCAATTTGTCCCCTTCACCGATGTCTGATTTGTTCTCTTGTCTTACTCACTTCATTTACCTCTTTCCGAAACATTTTTAATTCTCCCTAAAATTTAATGATACTCTCACCACAACTCTCATTTG
This sequence comes from Panulirus ornatus, assembly GCF_036320965.1. NCBI lineage: Eukaryota > Metazoa > Arthropoda > Malacostraca > Decapoda > Palinuridae > Panulirus > Panulirus ornatus. The sequence goes on along the minus strand of NC_092228.1, from coordinate 36,717,697 downwards.
CCCTCTTTTTCAACTCGTGCACCTTTCTCTTGACCTCCTTTCTCTTTCTTTTATATATCTCCCACTCATACGCACTATTTCCCTGCAAAACTCGTCCAAATGCCACTTTCGTTTCTTTAACTAATAATCTCATTTTTTCATCCCACCACTCACTGCCCTTTCTAATCTGCCCACCTCCCACGCTTCTCATGCCACAAGCACCTTTTGCGCAAGCCATCACTGCTTCCTTAAATACATACCATTCCTCCCCAATCCACTTACGTCCTTTGTTTTCACCTTTTTCTATTCTGCATTCAGTCTCTCCTAGTACTTCCTCACAAGAGTCTTCTTTTCAAGCTCACTTACTCTCACCACTCTCTTCACCCCAACATTATCTCTTCTTTTATGAAAACCTCTACAAATCTTCACCTTCGCCTCCATAAGATAATGATCGGACATCCCTCCAGTTGCAACTCTACGCACATTAACATTCGCGCGCTTATCAATTAACACGTAATCCAATAACGCTCTCTGGCCATCTCTCCTACTTACATACGTATACTTATGTATATCTCGCTTTTTAAACCAGGTATTCCCAATGACACAAATCTAGAAGGTCTTCACCATTTCTATTTACCACACTGAACACCCCATTTTCACCAATTATTCCCTCAACTGCCACATTACTTACCTTTGCATTCAAATCACCCATCACTATAACCCGGTCTCGTACATCAAAACTTTTAACGCACTCACTCGGATGCTCCCAAAATACTTGCCTCTCATGATCTTTCTTTTCATGCCCAGGTGCATCGGCACCAATAATCACCTATCTCTCTCCATCCACTTTCATTTTTACCCATTTCAATCTAAAGTTTACTTTCATACACTCTATCACATTCTCCCACCGTTCCTGTTTCAGGAGTAGTGCTACTCCTTCCCTTGGTTTTGTCCACTCGCCAACCATTTGACTTTATTCCCAAAACATTCCTAAAGCATTCTTCCCCTTTAACCTTGAACTTGTTTCACTCAGAGCCAGAACCTAAGGTTCCTTTCCTCAAACATACTACCTATCTCGCCATTTTTCTCGTCTTGTTTACATTCACACACAATCAGACACTCCAATCTAATCCTTCAAGGAGGATGAACACTCCCCGCGTGATTCTTTCTGCTTACTCTTTTACAAAGTTGAGATACAAGGAGGAAAGGGTCTCTAGCCCCCGCACCCGTCCCTTTTAGTCGTTTTCTACGACACGTGGGGAATGCGTGGGAAGCATTCTTTCTTCTCCTGTCCCCAGGGATACATGTATCCCCAGGGATATATATATATCCCCGGGGAGAGGGGGGAAATAATACTTCCAACGCATTCCCCACGTGTCGTAGAAGGCGACTAAAGGGGACGGGAGCGGCAAGGCTAGACACAATCCCCTCATTGTATTTTAACTTTTTGAAAGGGGAGACAGAAGAAGGAGTCACGCAAAGAGTGCTCATCGTCCTAGAAGTCTTAGATTGGGGTGTCTAATGTATGTGGATGTAACCAAGATGAGAAAAAAGGAGAGATAGGTAGTATGTTTGAAGAAAGGAACCTAGATGTTTTGGCTGTGAGTCAAACGAATCTCAAGGGTTAAGGGAAATAGTAGTTTAGGAATGTTTTGGGAGTAAATTCAGGGGTTGGTGAGAGGACAAAAGCAAGAGAAGGAGTATCATTACTCCTGAAACATGAGTGATAGGAATATGTGATAGTATACGAAAGTAAACTCTGGATTGATATGGGTAAAACTGAAAGTGGATGGAACGAGATGGGTGATTATTGGTGCCTATGCACCTGGGAATGAGAAGAAAGATCATGAGATGAGAGTGTTTTAGGAGCTGCTGAGTAAGTGTATTAGTAGTTGAGATGCACACGACCGGGTTATAGTGATGGGTGCTTTGAATGCAAAGGTGAGTAATGTGACAGTTGAGAGAATGATCGGTATACATGAGTGCTCAGTGTTGTAAATGGAAATCGTGAAGAGCTTGTAAATTTCTGTGCTGAAAAAGGAGTGGTGATTGTCAATACCTGGTTTAAAGAGAGATATGTATATGAGTATACTTATGTAAGTAGGAGAGATGGCCAGAGAGCTATATTGCATTAGGTGTTGATTTATAGGCGGGTGAAAGAGACTTTTGGATGTTAAGGTGCTGAGAGGTGTAACTGGAGGGATGTCTGATCATTATATTGTGGAGGCAAAGGTGAAGACTTGTAGAGGTTTCCAGAAAAGGAAAGAGAATGTTGGGTTGAAGAGAGTAGTGAAAGCAAGTGAGCATGGGAAGGAGACTGGTGTGACGAAGTACCAGGAAAGACTGAGTGCAGAATGGAAAAAGGTGAGAGCAAAGAACGTAAAAGGAGTGGGGGAAGAATGGGATGTATTTCGGGAAGCAGTGATGACTTGCGCAAAAGATGCTTCTGGTAAGAGAGGCGTGGGAGGTGGGCAGATTAGAAAGGGTAGTAGTGGTGGGATGAAGAAATAAGATTATTTGTGAAACAGAAAATAGAGGTATTTGGATGATTTTTGCAGGGAAATAGTGCAAATGACTGGAAAATGTATAAAAGAAAGAAGCAGGAGGTCAAGAGAAAGGTGCAAAAGGTGAAAAGGAGGGCAAATGAGAGTTGGGGTGACAGAGTATCGTTAAATGTTAGGGAGAATGAAACGATTTATAGGAAGGAGGTAAATAAAGCGCGTAAGATAAGTTGACAAATGGGAACATCCGTGAAGGGGGCAAATAGGGAGGTAATCTCAAGTAGTGGTCATTTTAGAAGGAAATGGGGTGATTATTTTGAAGGTTTGTTGAATGTGTTAGATGATAAAGTGGCAGATATAGGATGCTTTGTTCGAGGTGGTGTGAGAAGGGAGAGGGTTAAGGAGAATGATCTAGCAAACAGAGAAGAGGTAGTAAAAGCTTTGCGGAAGGTGAAACCGGGGAAGGCGGCGGGTTTAGATGGTATTGCAGTGGAATTTATTTTAAAAGTGGGTGTATGTTTTGTTGACTGGTTGATGAGGATATTGGATGTACGTATTGCTCATGGTAAAGTGGCTGAGAATTGGCGGAATGCATGCATAGTGCCATTGTACAAAGGCAAAGGAGATAAAGGTGAGTGTTCAAATTACAGAGGTATAAGTTTGTTGAGTATGCCTGGGAAATCGTATGAGAGGGCATTGATTGAGTGGGTGAAGGCACGTAGAGAGCATCAGATTTGGGAAGAGCAGTGTGGTTTCAGAAGTGGTAGAGCATGTGTGGATCAGGTGTTTGCTTTGAAGAATGTATGTGAGAAATACTTAGAAATACAAATAGATTTGTATGTAGCATTTATGGATCTGGAGAAGGCAAATGATAGAGTTGATAGAGATCCTCTGTGGAAGGTATTAAGAGTATATGGTGTGGAAGGCAAGTTGCTGGAAGCAGTGAAAAGTTTCTATCGAGGATGTAAGGCATGTGTACGAGTAGGGAGAGAGGAGAGTAACTGGTTTTCAATGAATATCGGTTTGCAGTAGGGTTGCGTGATTTCCCAATAGTTGTTTTGTTTGTATATTGATGGGGTTCTTAGGGAGGTAAATGTAAGAGTTTTGGAGAAATGGAAAATGTAAGAGTTTTGTTCGCTGATGATACAGCGCTGGTGGCTGATTCGGTTGAGAAACTGCAGAAGCTGGTGACTGAGTTTGGTAAAGTGTGTGAAAGAAGAACGCTGAGAGTAAATGTGAGTAAGAGCAAGGATATTAGGCGCAGTAGGGTTGAGGGGCACGTCAAGGGGGAAGTAAGTTTAAATGGAAATAACTGAAGAAAGTGAAGCGTTTTAGATAACTTGGAGTGGATTTGGCAGTAATACATATATAGCAGCAATACATATATATATATATATATATATATATATATATATATATATATATATATATATATATATATATATATATATATATATATATATATATATATATATATATATATATAAATATATATAAATATATATATATATATATATATATATATATATATATATATATATATATATATATATATATATATATATATATATATATATATATATATATATATATATATATATATATATATATATATATATATATATATATATATATATATATATATATATATATATATATATATATATATATATATATATATATATGTTATATATGTATATTATCCCTGGGGATAGGGGTGAAAGAATACTTCCCACGCATTCCTCGCGGGTCGTAGAAGGCGGCTAGAGGAAACGGGAGGGGGGGGCCAGAAATCCTCCCTCCTTTTATTTTTAACTTTCTAAAATAGGAAACAGAAGAAGGAGTCACGCGGGGAGTGCTCATCCTCCTCAAAGGCTCAGACTGGGGTGTCTAAATGTGTGTGGATGTAACCAAGATGTGAAAAAAGGAGAGATAGGTAGTATGTTTGAGGAAAGGAACCAGGATCTTTTGGCTCTGAGTGACACGAAGCTCAAGGGTAAAGGGGAAGAGTGGTTTGGGAATGTCTTTGGAGTAAAGTCAGGGGTTAGTGAGAGGACAAGAGAAAGGGAAGGAGAGAGCACTACTCCTGAAACAGGAGTTGTGGGAGTATGTGATAGAATGTAAGAAAGTAAATTCTCGATTAATATGGGTAAAACTGAAAGTTGATGGAGAGAGATGGGTGATTATTGGTGCATATATACCTGGGCATGAGAAGAAAGATCATGAGAGGCAAGTGTTTTCGGAACAGCTGAATGAGTGTGTAAGTGGTTTTGATGCACGAGACCGGGTTATAGTGATGGGTGATTTTGAATGCAAAGGTGAGTAATGTGGCAGTTGAGGGAATAATTGGTATAAATGGGGTGTTCAGTGCTGTAAATGGAAATGGTGAAGAGCTTGTAGATTTATGTGCTGAAAAAGGACTGGTGATTGGGAATACCTGGTTTAAAAAGCGATATATACATAAGTATACGTATGTAAGTAGGAGAGATGGCCAGAAAAAGTTAATGGATTACGTGTTAATTGACAGGCGTGCGAAAGAGAGACTTTTGGATGTTAATGTGCTGAGAGGTGCAACTGGAGGGATGTCTGATCATTATCTTGTGGAGGCGAAGGTGAAGATTTGTATGGGTTTTCAGAAAAGAAGAGTGAATGTTGGGGTGAAGAGGATGGTGAGAGTAAGTGAGCTTGGGAAGGAGACTTGTGTGAGGAAGTACCAGGAGAGACTGAGTACAGAATGGAAAAAGGTGAGAACAATGGAAGTAAGGGGAGTGGGGGAGGAATGGGATGTATTTAGGGAATCAGTGATGGCTTGCGCAAAAGATGATTGTGGCATGAGAAGAGTAAGAGGTGGGTTGATTAGAAAGGGTGGTGAGTGGTGGGATGAAGAAGTAAAATTATTAGTGAAAGAGAAGAGAAAGGCATTTGGACGATTTTTCCAAGGAAAAAATGCAACTGAGTGGGAGATGTATAAAGGAAAGAGACAGGAGGTCAAGAGAAAGGTGCAAGAGGTGAAAAAGAGGGCAAATGTGAGTTGTGGTGAGAGAATATCATTAAATCTTAGGGAGAATAGAAATATGTTCTGGAAGTAGGTAAATAAAATGCATATATATATATATATATATATATATATATATATATATATTTTTTTTTTTTATATACTTTGTCGCTGTCTCCCGCGTTTGCGAGGTAGCGCAAGGAAACAGACGAAAGAAATGGCCCAACCCCCCCCATACACATGTATATACATACGTCCACACACGCAAATATATACATACCTACACAGCTTTCCATGGTTTACCCCAGATGCTTCACATGCCTTGATTCAATCCACTGACAGCACGTCAGCCCCGGTATACCACATCGCTCCAATTCACTCTATTCATTGCCCTCCTTTCACCCTCCTGCATGTTCAGGCCCCGATCACACAAAATCTTTTTCACTCCATCCTTCCACCTCCAATTTGGTCTCCCTCTTCTCCTTGTTCCCTCCACCTCCGACACATATATCCTCTTGGTCAATCTTTCCTCACTCATCCTCTCCATAGGATCTAAGTTAAAGCACCCTAGATCTTTCTTTGATAAATCCCTTAAGTTAGCAAAGAAATCATTTTACAGAGTTGAGCCGACACCTTACATTGAGACCAAGAATCTTTTAGTTCTCCCTTTTAATAATGATTTCACTTTGCTTCTCCTCCCACTTCTCCTCATTCCCTCCACTTCTGACACATATATGCTCTTGGTCAATCTTTCCTCACTCATTTTCTCCATGTGACCAAACCATTTCAAAACACCCTCTTCTGCTATCTCAACCACACTCTTTTTATTACCACATATCTCTCTTAAGCTATTATTACTTACTCAATCAAACCACCTCACATCATATATTATCCTCAAACATCTTATTTGCAGCACATCCACAATCCTGCGCACAACTATATCCATAGCCTACGCCTCGCAACCATAAAACATTGTTGGAACCACTATTCCTTCAAACATACCCATTTTTGCTTTCCGAGATAATTTTCTCGACTTCCACACATTCTTCAAGGCTCCCAGAATTTTTGCCCCCTCCCCCACCCTATGATTCACTTCAGCTGTCATCCTTCCATCCCCTGCCAAATCCACTCAGAGATATATAAAATACTTCACTTCCTTTAGTTTTTCTCCATTCAAACTTACCTCCCAATTTACTTGACCCTCAACACTACTGTACGTAATAACCTTACTCTTATTCACATTTACCCTCAACTTTCATCCTTCACGCACTTTACCAAACTCAGTCACTAGCTTATGCAGTTTCTCACATGAATCGGCCAACAGCGCTGTATCATCAACGAACAACAACTGACTCACTTCCCAAGCTCTCTCATCCACAACAGACTGCATACTTGCCCCTCTTTCCAAAACTCTTGCATTCACCTCCCTAACAACCCCATCCATAAACAAATTAAACTATTTAATGTATATATGATTCCTGGTGAGGTGTCTGAGGATAGGCGGAGTGCTTGCATAGTGCCATTACAAATGCAAAGGGGACAAAGGTGAGTGCTCAAATTACAGAGGTATAAGTTTGTCTAGTATTCCTGGTAAATTATATGGGTGGGTATTGATTGAGAGGGTGAAAGTATGTACACAGCATCAGATTGGGCAAGAGCATTGTGGTTTCAGAAGCGGTAGAAGATGTGTGGATCAGGTGTTTGCTTTGAGGAATGTATGTGAGAAATACTTGGAAAAGCAAATGGAATTGTATGTAGCATTTATGGATCCCAGTGAGGAAGGCATATGATAGAGTTGATAGAGATGCACTGTGAAAGGGATTAAGAATATATGGTGTGGGAGGTAAGTTGTTAGAAGCATTGAAATGTTTTTATCGAAGATGTAAGGCATGTGTACGTGTAGGAAGAGAGGAAAGTGATTGGTTCTCAGTGAACGTAGGTTTGCGGCTGGGGTGTGTGATACCCCATGGTTGTTGAATTTGTTTATTGTTGGGGTGGCTAGGGAGGTGAATGCAAGAGTTTTGGAAAGAGGGGCAAGTATTCAGTCTCTTGTGGATGAGAGAGCTTGGGAAGTGAGTCAGTTGTTGTTAGCTGATGAGACAGCGCTGGTGGCTGATTCATGTGAGAAATTGCAGAGGCTGGTGAATGAGTTTAGTAAAGTGTATGGAAGAAGAAAGTTAAGAGTAAATGTGTATAAGAGCAAGGTTATTAAGTACAGTAGGATTGAGGGACAAGGCAATTGGGAGGTAAGTTTGAATGGAGAAAAACTGGAGGAAGCAAAGTCTTTTAGATATCTGGGAGTGGATCTGGCAGCAGATGGAACCATGGAAGCGGAAGTGAATCATAGGGTGAGGGAGGGAGCGAAAATTCTGGGAGCCTTAAGAATGTCTGGAAGTCGAGAACATTATCTCGGAAAGCAAAAATGGATATGTTTAAAGGAATAGTGATTCCAGCAATGTTGTATGGTTGCGAGGCGTGGGCTATGGATAGAGTTGTGCGAAGGAGGGTGGATGTGCTGGAAATGAAATGTTTGAAGACAACACATGGTGTGAGGTGGTTTGATCGAGTAAGTAATGTAAAGTAAGAGAGATGTGTGGAAATAAAAAGAGTTTGGTTACGAGAGCAGAAAAGGGTGTTTTGATAGGGTTTGGTCACATGGAGAGAATGAGTGAGGAAAGATTGACCAAAAGGATATATATATCAGAGGTGGAGGGAACGAGAAGTGGGAGACCAAATTGAAGGTGGAAAGGTGGAGTGAAAAATATTTTCAGTGATCGAATTCTGAATAAGCAGGAGGGTAAAAGGCGTGCAAGGAACAGAGTGAATTGGAAAGATGTGGTATAAAGTGATTGAGGTGCTGTCAATGGATTGAACCAGGGCATGTGAAGCGTCTGGGGTAAACCATGGAAATTTCTGTGGAGCCTGGATGTGGAGAAGGGAGCTGTTGTTTCGGTGCATTATTACATGACAGCTAGAGATTGAGTGTGAACGAATGGGGCCTTTGCTGTCTTTCCAAACGCTACCTCGCACACATGAGGGAGGAGGGGGTTGTTAATCCATGTGTGGCGAGGAGGCGATGGGAATAAATAAGGGCAGACAGTATGAATTTTGTACGTGTGTATATCTGTGCATGTCTGTGTGTATATATATATGTGTACATTGAGATGTGTAGGTATGTATATTTGCGTGTGTAGACGTGTATGTATATACATGAGTATATAGGTAGTTTGGTCCATTCTTTTCCTCGCTAACTCGGGAGACAGCGACACAACAAAATAATGAAATAACAAATAAATAAATATATAAATATATATATATATATATATATATATATATATATATATATATATATATATATATATATATATATATATATATATATATATATATATATATTTCTTTTTTTTTTTTTTCTTTGTCGCTGTCTCCCGCGTTTGCGAGGTAGTGCAAGGAAACAGACGAAAGAAATGGCCCAACCCCCCCCATACACATGCATATATATACGTCCACACGCGCAAATATACATACCTACACAGCATTCCATGGTTTAACCCAGACGCTTCACATGCCTTGATTCAATCCACTGACAGCACGTCAAACCCGGTATACCACATCGCTCCAATTCACTCTATTCCTTGCCCTCCTTTCACCCTCCTGCATGTTCAGGCCCCGATCACACAAAATCTTTTTCACTCCATCTTTCCACCTCCAATTTGGTCTCCCTCTTCTCCTCGTTCCCTCCACCTCCGACACATATATCCTCTTGGTCAATCTTTCCTCACTCATTCTCTCCATGTGCCCAAACCATTTTAAAACAACCTCTTCTGCTCTCTTAACAACGCTCTTTTTATTTCCACACATCTCTCTTACCCTTACTTTACTTACTCGATCAAACCACCTCACACCACACATTGTCCTCAAACATCTCATTTCCAGCACATCCATCCTCCTGCACACACCTCTATCCATAGCCCACGCCTCGCAACCATACAACATTGTTGGAACCACTATTACTTCAAACATACCCATTTTTGCTTTCCGAGATAATGTTCTCGAATTCCAAACATTCTTCAAGGCTCCAAGAATTCTCGCCCCCTCCCCCACCCTATGATCCACTTCCGCTTCCATGGTTCCATCCGCTGCCAGATCCACTCCCAGATATCTAAAACACTTCACTTCCTCCAGTTTTTCTCCATTCAAACTCACCTCCCAATTGACTTGACCCTCAACCCTACTGGACCTAATAACCTTGCTCTTATTCACATTTACTCTTAACTTTCTTCTTCCACACACTTACTATATATATATATATATATATATATATATATATATATATATATATATATATATATATATATATATATATATATATATATATAGTAAACACATACAAAGTCTTCACCTTAGCCTCCACAAGATAATAATCAGACATCCCTCCAGTTGCACCTCTCAGCACATTCACATCCAAAAGTCTCTCTTTCGCGCGCCTGTCAATTAACACTTAATCCAATAACGCTCTCTGGCCATCTCTCCTACTTACATACGTATACTTATGTATATCTCGCTTTTTAAACCAGGGATTCCCAATCACTAATCCTTTTTCAACACATAAATCTACAAGCTGTTCACCATATCCATTTACAACACTGAACACCCCATGTATACCAATTATCCCCTCAACTGCCACATTACTCACCTTTGCATTCAAATCACCCATGACTATAACCCAGTCTCGTGCATCAAAACCACTAACACATTCACTCAGCTGCTCCCAAAACACTTGCCTCTCATGATCTTTCTTCTCATGCCCATCAACTTTTAGTTTTACCCATATTAATCGAGAATTTACTTTGTTACATTCTATCACATACTCCCACAACTCCTGTTTCAGGAGTACCGCTACTCCTTCCCTAGCTCTTGTCCTCTCACTAACCCCTGACTTTACTCCCAAGACATTCCCAAACCACTCTTCCCCTTTCCCCTTGAGCTTCGTTTCATTCAGAGCCAAAACATCCAGGCTCCTATCCTCAAACGTACTACCTATCTTTCCATTTTTCACATTTTGGTTACATCCACACATATTTAGACACCACAGTCTGAGCCTTCGAGGAGGGTGAGCACTCCCCGCGTGACTCCTTCTTCTGTTTCCCATTTTAGAAAGTCAAAAAATACAAGGAGGGGAGGATATCTGGCCTCCCGCTCCCGTCCCCTCTAGTCGCCTTCCACGACACGCTAGGAATGCGAGGGAAGTATTCTTTCACCCCTATCCCCAGGGATAATATATATATATATATATATATATATATATATATATATATATATATATATATATATATATATATATATATATATATACATCTGTGGTTTCAGAAGTGTAGAGGATGTGTGAATCAGGTGTTTGCTTTGAAGAATGTATGTGAGAAATACTTAGAAAAGCAAATGGATTTGTATGTAGCATTTATGGATCTGGAGAAGGCATATGATAGAGTTGATAGAGATGCTCTGTGGAAGGTATTAAGAATATATGGTGTGGGAGGCAAGTTGTTAGATGCAGTGAAACGTTTTTATCGAGGATGTAAGGCATGTGTACGTGTAGGAAGAGCGGAAAGTGACTGGTTTTCAGTGAATGTAGATTGGCGGCAGGGGTGTGTGATGTCTCCATGGTTGTTTAATTTGTTTATGGATGGGGTTTTTAGGGAGGTGAATGCAAGAGTTTTGGAAAGTGGGGCAAGTATGAAGTCTGTTGGGGATGAGAGAGCTTGGGAAGTGAGTCAGTTGTTGTTTGCTGATGATACAGCGCTGGTGGCTGATTCATGTGAGAAACTGCAGAAGCTGGTGACTGAGTTTGGTAAAGTGTGTGGAAGAAGAAAGTTAAGAGTAAATGTGAATAAGAGCAAGGTTATTAGTTACAGTAGGGTTGAGGGTCAAGTCAATTGGGAGGTGAGTTTGAATGGAGAAAAACTGGAGGAAGTGAAGTGTTTTAGATATCTGGGAGTGGATCTGGCACCGAATGGAACCATGGAAGCCGAAGAGGATCATAGGGTGGGGGAGGGGGCTAAAATTCTGGGAGCCTTGAAGAATGTGTGGAAGTCGAGAACATTATCTCGGAAAGCAAAAATGGGTATGTTTGAAGGAATAGTGGTTCCAACAATGTTGTATGGTTGCGAGGCGTGGGCTATGGATAGAGAAGTGCGCAGGAGGATGGATGTGCGGGAAATGAGATGTTTGAGGACAATGTGTGGTGTGAGGTGGTTCGATCGAGTAAGTAACGTAATGGTAAGAGAGATGTGTGGAAATAAAAAGAGCGTGGTTGAGAGAGCAGAAGAGGGTGTTTTGAAGTGGTTTGGGCACATGGAGAGAATGAGTAAGGAAAGATTGACCAAGAGGATATATGTGTCGGAGGTGGAGGGAACGAGGAGAATTGGAGGTGGAAAGATGGAGTGAAAAAGATTTTGTGTGATCGGGGCCTGAACATGCAGGAGGGTGAAAGGAGGGCAAGGAATAGAGTGAATTGGAGCGATGTGGTATACCGGGGTTGACGTGCTGTCAGTGGATTGAATCAAGGCATGTGTAGCGTCTGGGGTATACCATGGAAAGCTGTGTAGGTATGTATATTTGCGTGTGTGGACGTATGTATATACATGTGTATGGGGGTGGGTTAGGCCATTTCTTTCGTCTGTTTTCCTTGCGCTACCTCGCAAGCGCGGAAGACAGCGACAAAGCAAAAAAAGAAATATATGTATATATGTATGTATATATATATATATATATATATATATATATATATATATATATATATATATATATATATATATAGATGTATCCCTGGGATAGGGGAGAAAGAATACTTCCCACGTATTCCCTGCGTGTCGTAGAAGGCGACTAAAAGGGGAGGGAGCGGGTGGCTGGAAATCCTCCCCTCTCTTTTTTTTTTTTAATTTTCCAAAAGAAGGAACAGAGAACAGGGCCAGGTGAGGATATTCCCTCTAAGGCCCAGTCCTCTGTTCATAGCGCTTCCTCGCTAGTGCGGGAAATGGCGAATAGTACGAAAGAAAGAAAAGATATATATATATATATATATATATATATATATATATATATATATATATATATATATATATATATATATATATATATATATATATATATATATATATATATATATATATATACATATATATATATATATATATATATATATATATATATATATATATATATATATATATATATATATATATATATATATATATATATATATATATATATATATACATATATATATATATATATATATATATATATATATATATATATATATATATATATATATATATATATATATATATATATATATATATATATATATATATATATATACATACGCACACATACACACATACACACAAACATATATATATACATATGAAAAATGTAAGAAATAATTTAGAAAAACTCAAACTTCTAGCTTGAAATGAAATGAAAAATGAATGTCACATAATGGTTCAACCTCTGGCTATGGAAAAGGGAAATGTATAATTTATTTACACTAACGTTAATAGTAGTTTTCATCAATTTAGCCACTGTATCATACTGCCTGGGTATGGGTTTTCAGAAAAGAAGATTGAATGTTGGGGTGAAGAGGGTGGTGAGAGTAAGTGAACTTGAGAAGGAGACTTGTGTGAGGAAGTACCAGGAGAGACTGAGTACAGAATGGAAAAAGGTGAGAACAATAGAAGTAAGGGGAGTGAGGGAGGAATGGGATGTATTTAGGGAATTAGTGATGGATTGCGCAAAAGATGATTGTGGCATGAGAAGAGTGGGAGGTGGGTTGATTAGAAAGGGTTGTGAGTGGTGGGATGAAGAAGTAAGATTATTAGTGAAAGAGAAGAGAGAGGCATTTGGACGATTTTTGCAGGGAAAAAATGCAATTGAGTGGGAGATGTATAAAAGAAAGAGACAGGAGGTCAAGAGAAAGGTGCAAGAGGTGAAAAAGAGGGCAAATGAGAGTTGGGGTGAAAGAGTATCATAAAATTTTAGGGAGAATAAAAGATGTTCTGGAAGGAGGTAAATAAAGTGCGTAAGACAAGGGAGCAAATGGGAACTTCAGTGAAGGGCGCAAATGGGGAGGTGATAGCAAGTAGTGGTGATGTGAGAAGGAGATGGAGTGAGTATTTTGAAGGTTTGTTGAATGTGTTTGATGACAGCTTTCCAGATATAGGGTGTTTTGGTCGAGGTGGTATGCAAAATAAAAAGGCACCATTCGTTCACACTCAGTATCTAGCTATTATGCAATAATATCTGAAATCACAGCTACCTTTCCACATCCAGGCCCCACACAACTTTCCATGGTTTACCCCAGACGCTTCACATGCCCTGATTCAATCCACTGACAGCACGTCAACCCCGGTATACCACATCCATCCAATTTACTCTATTCCTTGCCCTCCTTTCACCCTCCTGCACAAAAAATCTTTTTCACTCCATCTTTCCACCTCCAATTTGGTATCCCACTTCTCGTTCCCTCTACCTGCGACACATATATCCTCTTGGTCAATCTTTCCTCACTCATTCTCTCCATGTACCCAAACCATTTCAAAACACCCTCTTCTGCTCTCTCAACCACACTCTTTTTATTTCCACACATCTCTCTTACCCTTTTATTACTTACTCGATGAAACCACCTCACACCACACATTGTCCTCAAACATCTCATTTCCAGCACATCCCCCCTCCTGCGCACAACTCTATCCATAGCCCACGAATCGCAACCATACAACATTGTTGGAACCACTATTCCTTCAAACATACCCATTATTGCTTTCCGAGATATTGTTCTCGACTTCCACATATTCTTCAAGGATCACAGGATTTTCGCCCCCTCCCCTACCCTATGATTCACTTCCGCTTCCATGGTTCCATCCGCTGCCAGATCCACTCCTAGATATCTAAAACACTTTACTTCCTCCAGTTTTTCTCCATTCAAACTTACCTCCCAATTGACTTGACACCCAACTCTACTGTACCTAATAACCTTGCTCTTATTCACATTTACTCTTAACTTTCTTCTTTCACACACTTTACCAAACTCAGTCACCAGCTTCTGCAGTGTCTCACATGAATCAGCCACCAGGGCTGTATCATCAGCGAACAACAACTGACTCACTTCCCAAGCTCTCTCATCCCCAACAGACTTCATACTTGCCCCTCTTTCCAAAACTCTTGCATTCAACTCCCTAACAACTCCATCTACAAACAAATTAAACAACCATGGAGACATCACACACCCCTGCCGCCAACCTACATTCACTGAGAACCAATCACTTTCTTCTCTTCCTACACGTACACATGCCTTACATCCTCGATAAAAACTTTTCATTGCTTCTAACAACTTGCCTCCCAAACCATATATTCTTAATACCATCCATAGAGCATCTCTATCAACTCTCTCATATGCCTTCTCCAGATCCATAAATGCTAAACACAAATCCATTTGCTTTTGTAAGTATTTCTCACATACATTCTTCAAAGCAAACACCTGATCAACACATCCTCTACCACTTCTGAAACCACACTGCTCTTCCCAAATCTGATGCTCTGTACAGGCCTTCACCCTCTCAATCAGTACCCTCTCATATAATTTACCAGGAATACTCAACAAACTTATACCTCTGTAATTTGAACATTCACTCTTATCCCCTTTGCCTTTGTACAATGGCACTATGCACGCATTCCGCCAAACCTCAGGCACCTCACCATGAGTCATACATACATCAAATAACCTTAACAACCAGTCAACAATACAGTCACCCCTTTTTTAATAAATTCCACTGCAATACCATCCAAACCTGCTGCCTTGCCGGCTTTCATCTTCCGCAAAGCTTTTACTACCTCTTCTCTCTTTACCAAATCATTTTCCCTAACCCTTTCACTTTGCAAACCACCTCGACCAAAACACCCTATATCTGGAAAGCTGTCATCAAACACATTCAACAAACCTTCAAAATACTCACTCCATCTCCTTCTCACATCACCACTACTTGTTATCACCTCCCCATTTGCGCCCTTCACTGAAGTTCCCATTTGTTCCCTTGTCTTACGCACTTTATTTACCTCCTTCCAGAACATCTTTTATTCTCCCTAAAATTTTATGATACTCTTTCACCCCAACTCTCATTTGCCCTCTTTTTCACCTCTTGCACCTTTCTCTTGACCTCCTGTCTCTTTCTTTTATACTTCTCCCACTCAATTGCATTTTTTCCCTGCAAAAATCGTCCAAATGCCTCTCTCTTCTCTTTCACTAATAATCTTACTTCTTCATCCCACCACTCACTACCCTTTCTAATCAACCCACCTCCCACTCTTCTCATGCCACAATAATCTTTTGCGCAATCCATCACTAATTCCCTAAATACATCCCATTCCTCCCACACTCCCCTTACTTCTATTGTTCTCACCTTTTTCCATTCTGTACTCAGTCTCTCCTGGTACTTCCTCACACAAGTCTCCTTCCCAAGCTCACTTACTCTCACCACCCTCTTCACCCCAACATTCAATCTTCTTTTCTGAAAACCCATACCCAGTCAGTATGATACAGTGGCTAAATTGATGAAAACTACTATTAACGTTAGTGTAAATAAATTATACATTTCCCTTTTCCATAGCCAGAGGTTGAACCATTATGTGACATTCATTTTTCATTTCATTTCAAGCTAGAAGTTTGAGTTTTTCTAAATTATTTCTTACATTTTTCATATGTATATATATATATGTTTGTGTGTATGTGTGTATGTATGCGTATGTATATATATATATATATATATATATATATATATATATATATATATATATATATATATATATATATATATATATATTTTCTTTTTTTTTTTTTTTTTCATACGATTCGCCATTTCCCACATTTGCGAGGTAGCGTTAAGAACAGAGGACTGGGCCTTAGAGGGAAAATCCTCACCTGGCCCCCGTCTCTGTTCCTTCTTTTGGAAAATTAAAAAAAAAAAACGAGAGGGGAGGATTTCCAGCCACCCGCTCCCTCCCCTTTTAGTCGCCTTCTACGACACGCAGGGAATACGTGGGAAGTATTCTTTCTCCCCTATCCCCAGGGATATATATATATATATATATATATATATATATATATATATATATATATATATATATATATATATATATATATATATATATATATATATATATATATATATATCTTTTCTTTCTTTCGTACTATTCGCCATTTCCCGCACTAGCGAGGAAGCGCTATGAACAGAGGACTGGGCCTTAGAGGGAATATCCTCACCTGGCCCTGTTCTCTGTTCCTTCTTTTGGAAAATTAAAAAAAAAAAGAGAGGGGAGGATTTCCAGCCACCCGCTCCCTCCCCTTTTAGTCGCCTTCTACGACACGCAGGGAACACGTGGGAAGTATTCTTTCTCCCCTATCCCCAGGGATACATCTATATATATATATATATATATATATATATATATATATATATATATATATATATATATATATATATATATATATATATATATATATATATATATATATATATATATATATGAATATATATATATATATATATATATATATATACATACATATATATATATTTTTCTTTTTTTGCTTTGTCGCTGTCTTCCGCGCTTGCGAGGTAGCGCAAGGAAAACAGACGAAAGAAATGGCCCAACCCACCCCCATACACATGTATATACATACGTCCACACACGCAAATATACATACCTACACAGCTTTCCATGGTATACCCCAGACGCTACACATGCCTTGATTCAATCCACTGACAGCACGTCAACCCCGGTATACCACATCGCTCCAATTCACTCTATTCCTTGCCCTCCTTTCACCCTCCTGCATGTTCAGGCCCCGATCACACAAAATCTTTTTCACTCCATCTTTCCACCTCCAATTTGGTCTCCCTCTTCTCCTCGTTCCCTCCACCTCCGACACATATATCCTCTTGGTCAATCTTTCCTTACTCATTCTCTCCATGTGCCCAAACCACTTCAAAACACCCTCTTCTGCTCTCTCAACCACGCTCTTTTTATTTCCACACATCTCTCTTACCATTACGTTACTTACTCGATCGAACCACCTCACACCACACATTGTCCTCAAACATCTCATTTTCCGCACATCCATCCTCCTGCGCACTTCTCTATCCATAGCCCACGCCTCGCAACCATACAACTTTGTTGGAACCACTATTCCTTCAAACATACCCATTTTTGCTTTCCGAGATAATGTTCTCGACTTCCACACATTCTTCAAGGCTCCCAGAATTTTAGCCCCCTCCCCCACCCTATGATCCACTTCGGCTTCCATGGTTCCATTCGCTGCCAGATCCACTCCCAGATATCTAAAACACTTCACTTCCTCCAGTTTTTCTCCATTCAAACTCACCTCCCAATTGACTTGACCCTCAACCCTACTGTAACTAATAACCTTGCTCTTATTCACATTTACTCTTAACTTTCTTCTTCCACACACTTTACCAAACTCAGTCACCAGCTTCTGCAGTTTGTCACATGAATCAGCCACCAGCGCTGTATCATCAGCAAACAACAACTGACTCACTTCCCAAGCTCTCTCATCCCCAACAGACTTCATACTTGCCCCACTTTCCAAAACTCTTGCATTCACCTCCCTAAAAACCCCATCCATAAACAAATTAAACAACCACGGAGACATCACACTCCCCTGCCGCCAACCTACATTCACTGAGAACCAGTCACTTTCCTCTCTTCCTACACGTACACATGCCTTACATCCTCGATAAAAACGTTTCACTGCATCTAACAACTTGCCTCCCACACCATATATTCTTAATACCTTCCACAGAGCATCTCTATCAACTCTATCGTATGCCTTCTCCAGATCCATAAATGCTACATACAAATCCATTTGCTTTTCTAAGTATTTCTCACATACATTCTTCAAAGCAAACACCTGATTCACACATCCTCTACCACTTCTGAAACCACAGATATATATATATATATATATATATATATATATATATATATATATATATATATATATATATATATATATATATATATATATATATATATATATATATATATATATATATTATCCCTGGGGATAGGGGTGAAAGAATACTTCCCTCGCATTCCTAGCGTGTCGTGGAAGGCGACTAAAGGGGACGGGAGCGGGAGGCCAGATATCCTCCCCTCCTTGTATTTTTTGACTTTCTAAAATGGGAAACAGAAGAAGGAGTCACGCGGGGAGTGCTCACCCTCCTCGAAGGCTCAGACTGTGGTGTCTAAATATGTGTGGATGTAACCAAAATGTGAAAAATGGAAAGATAGGTAGTACGTTTGTGGATAGGAGCCTGGATGTTTTGGCTCTGAATGAAACGAAGCTCAAGGGGAAAGGGGAAGAGTGGTTTGGGAATGTCTTGGGAGTAAAGTCAGGGGTTAGTGAGAGGACAAGAGCTAGGGAAGGAGTAGCGGTACTCCTGAAACAGGAGTTGTGGGAGTATGTGATAGAATGTAACAAAGTAAATTCTCGATTAATATTGGTAAAACTAAAAGTTGATGGAGAGAAATGGGTGATTATTGGTGCATATGCACTTGGGCATGAGAAGAAAGATCATGAGAGGCAAGTGTTTTGGGAGCAGCTGAGTGAATGAGTTAGTGGTTTTGATGCACGAGACTGGGTTATAGTCATGGGTGATTTGAATGCAAAGGTGAGTAATGTGGCAGTTGAGGGGATAATTGGTATACATGGGGTGTTCAATGTTGTAAATGGATATGGTGAACAGCTTGTAGATTTATGTACTGAAAAAGGATTAGTGATTGGGAATCCCTGGTTTAAAAAGCGAGATATACATAAGTATACGTAAGTAAGTAGGAGAGATGGCCAGAGAGCGTTATTGGATTAAGTGTTAATTGACAGGCGCGCGAAAGAGAGACTTTTGGATGTGAATGTGCTGAGAGGTGCAACTGGAGGGATGTCTGATTATTATCTTGTGGAGGCTAAGGTGAAGACTTTGTATGTGTTTACTATATATATATATATATATATATATATATATATATATATATATATATATATATATATATATATATATATATATATATATATATATATATATATATATATATATATATATATATATATATATATATATATATATATATATATATATATATATATATAGTAAGTGTGTGGAAGAAGAAAGTTAAGAGTAAATGTGAATAAGAGCAAGGTTATTAGGTCCAGTAGGGTTGAGGGTCAAGTCAATTGGGAGGTGAGTTTGAATGGAGAAAAACTGGAGGAAGTGAAGTGTTTTAGATATCTGGGAGTGGATCTGGCAGCGGATGGAACCATGGAAGCGGAAGTGGATCATAGGGTGGGGGAGGGGGCGAGAATTCTTGGAGCCTTGAAGAATGTGTGGAATTCGAGAACATTATCTCGGAAAGCAAAAATGGGTATGTTTGAAGTAATAGTGGTTCCAACAATGTTGTATGGTTGCGAGGCGTGGGCTATGGATAGAGTTGTGTGCAGGAGGATGGATGTGCTGGAAATGAGATATTTGAGGACAATGTGTGGTGTGAGGTGGTTTGATCGAGTAAGTAACGTAAGGGTAAGAGAGATGTGTGGAAATAAAAAGAGCGTTGTTAAGAGAGCAGAAGAGGTTGTTTTGAAATGGTTTGGGCACATGGAGAGAATGAGTGAGGAAAGATTGACCAAGAGGATATATGTGTCGGAGGTGGAGGGAACGAGGAGAAGAGGGAGACCAAATTGGAGGTGGAAAGATGGAGTGAAAAAGATTTTGTGTGATCGGGGCCTGAACATGCAGGAGGGTGAAAGGAGGGCAAGGAATAGAGTGAATTGGAGCGATGTGGTATACCGGGGTTGACGTGCTGTCAGTGGATTGAATCAAGGCATGTGAAGCGTCTGGGTTAAACCATGGAAAGCTGTGTAGGTATGTATATTTGCGCGTGTGGACGTATGTATATGCATGTGTATGGGGGGGGTTGGGCCATTTCTTTCGTCTGTTTCCTTGCGCTACCTCGCAAACGCGGGAGACAGCGACAAAGAAAAAAAAAAATATATATATATATATATATATATATATATATATATATATATATATATATATATATATTATCCCTGGGGATAGGGGAGAAAGAATACTTCCCACGTATTCCCTGCGTGTCGTAGAAGGCGACTAAAAGGGGAGGGAGCGGGGGGCTGGAAATCCTCCCCTCTCGTTTTTTTTTTTTTTTTTTTTTTTTTTTTTTTTTAATTTTCCAAAAGAAGGAGCAGAGAATTGGGCCAGGTGAGGGTATTCCCTCAAGGCCCAGTCCTCTGTTCTTAACGCTACCTCGCTAATGCGGGAAATGGCGATTAGTTTGAAAGAAAGAAAAAAAGAAAGATATATATATATATATATATATATATATATATATATATATATATATATATATATATATATATAATATATATATATATATATATATATATATATATAAGTATATATATATATATATATATATATATATATATATATATATATATATATATATATATATATATATATATATATATATATATATATATATATATATATATATATATATATATATATATATATAAATATATATATATATTTATTTATTTGTTATTTTATTATTTTGCTGTGTCGCTGTCTCCCGAGTTAGCGAGGAAAAGAATGGACCAAGCCACCCATATACTCATGTATATACATACACCTCTACACACGCAAATATACATACCTACACATCTCAATGTACACATATATATATATATACACACAGACATGCACAGATATACACACGTACAAAATTCATACTGTCTGCCCCTATTTATTCCCATCGCCTCCTCGCCACACATGGATTAACAACCCCCTCCTCCCTCATGTGTGCGAGGTAGTGCTTGGAAAGACAGCAAAGGCCCCATTCGTTCACACTCAATCTCTAGCTGTCATGTAATAATGCACCGAAACAACAGCTCCCTTCTCCACATCCAGGCTCCACAGAAATTTCCATGGTTTACCCCAGACGCTTCACATGCTCTGGTTCAATCCATTGACAGCACCTCAATCACTTTATACCACATCTTTCCAATTCACTCTGTTCCTTGCACGCCTTTTACCCTCCTGCTTATTCAGAATTCGATCACTGAAAATATTTTTCACTCCACCTTTCCACCTCCAATTTGGTCTCCCACTTCTCGTTCCCTCCACCTCTGATATATATATATATCCTTTTGGTCAATCTTTCCTCACTCATTCTCTCCATGTGACCAAACCCTATCAAAACACCCTTTTCTGCTCTCGTAACCAAACTCTTTTTATTTCCACACATCTCTCTTACTTTACATTACTTACTCGATCAAACCACCTCACACCATGTGTTGTCTTCAAACATTTCATTTCCAGCACATCCACCCTCCTTCGCACAACTCTATCCATAGCCCACGCCTCGCAACCATACAACATTGCTGGAATCACTATTCCTTTAAACATATCCATTTTTGCTTTCCGAGATAATGTTCTCGACTTCCAGACATTCTTAAGGCTCCCAGAATTTTCGCTCCCTCCCTCACCCTATGATTCACTTCCGCTTCCATGGTTCCATCTGCTGCCAGATCCACTCCCAGATATCTAAAAGACTTTGCTTCCTCCAGTTTTTCTCCATTCAAACTTACCTCCCAATTGCTTTGTCCCTCAATCCTACTGTACTTAATAACCTTGCTCTTATACACATTTACTCTTAACTTTCTTCTTCCATACACTTTACTAAACTCATTCACCAGCCTCTGCAATTTCTCACATGAATCAGCCACCAGCGCTGTATCATCAGCTAACAACAACTGACTCACTTCCCAAGCTCTCTCATCCACAAGAGACTGAATACTTGCCCCTCTTTCCAAAACTCTTGCATTCACCTCCCTAGCCACCCCAACAATAAACAAATTTTACAACCATGGGGTATCACACACCCCAGCCGCAAACCTACATTCACTGAGAACCAATCACTTTCCTCTCTTCCTACACGTACACATGCCTTACATCTTCGATAAAAACATTTCAATGCTTCTAACAACTTACCTCCCACATCATATATTCTTAATACCTTTCACAGTGCATCTCTATCAACTCTATCATATCCCTTCCTCACTGGGATCCATAAATGCTACATACAATTCCATTTGCTTTTCCAAGTATTTCTCACATACATTCCTCAAAGCAAACACCTGATCCACACATCTTCTACCGTTTCTGAAACCACAATGCTCTTGCCCAATCTGATGCTGTGTACATACTTTCACCCTCTCAATCAATACCCTCCCATATAATTTACCAGGAATACTAGACAAACTTATACCTCTGTAATTTGAGCACTCACCTTTGTCCCCTTTGCATTTGTAATGGCACTATGCAAGCACTCCGCCTATCCTCAGACACCTCACCAGGAATCATATATACATTAAATAGTTTAATTTGTTTATGGATGGGGTTGTTAGGGAGGTGAATGCAAGAGTTTTGGAAAGAGGGGCAAGTATGCAGTCTGTTGTGGATGAGAGAGCTTGGGAAGTGAGTCAGTTGTTGTTCGTTGATGATACAGCGCTGTTGGCCGATTCATGTGAGAAACTGCATAAGCTAGTGACTGAGTTTGGTAAAGTGCGTGAATGATGAAAGTTGAGGGTAAATGTGAATAAGAGTAAGGTTATTACGTACAGTAGTGTTGAGGGTCAAGTAAATTGGGAGGTAAGTTTGAATGGAGAAAAACTAAAGGAAGTGAAGTATTTTATATATCTCTGAGTGGATTTGGCAGGGGATGGAAGGATGACAGCTGAAGTGAATCATAGGGTGGGGGAGGGGGCAAAAATTCTGGGAGCCTTGAAGAATGTGTGGAAGTCGAGAAAATTATCTCGGAAAGCAAAAATAGGTATGTTTGAAGGAATAGTGGTTCCAACAATGTTTTATGGTTGCGAGGCGTAGGCTATGGATATAGTTGTGCGCAGGATTGTGGATGTGCTGCAAATAAGATGTTTGAGGATAATATATGATGTGAGGTGGTTTGATTGAGTAAGTAATAATAGCTTAAGAGAGATGTGTGGTAATAAAAAGAGTGTGGTTGAGAGAGCAGAAGAGGGTGTTTTGAAATGGTTTGGTCACATGGAGAAAATGAGTGAGGAAAGATTGACCAAGAGCATATATGTGTCAGAAGTGTAGGGAATGAGGAGAAGTGGGAGGAGAAGCAAAGTGAAATCATTATTAAAAGGGAGAACTAAAAGATTCTTGGTCTCAATGTAAGGTGTCGGCTCAACTCTGTAAAATGATTTCTTTGCTAACTTAAGGGATTTATCAAAGAAAGATCTAGGGTGCTTTAACTTAGATCCTATAGAATGTATCTTCTCAAACTCATCATCAATAAACTCTGGACTGCAAAGATGTAATGCCCTAAGGAACATAGATTGAAATGATGATAATTTATCTCTGTCATGTTGAGATGAGTAGTAATGGATATATGAACATACATTGGTGGGTTTTCTCTATATGCTAAACTTAAACTTGATTCCTTGTCTATGGATCATGCAATCTGAAAATGGTAACATACTATTATTTTCATTTTCTACAGTAAATTTGACGGAAGGTACAAAATTGTTAAGTAAGGGGAAAAATATTTGTAAATTTT
This sequence comes from Panulirus ornatus, assembly GCF_036320965.1. Lineage (NCBI taxonomy): Eukaryota > Metazoa > Arthropoda > Malacostraca > Decapoda > Palinuridae > Panulirus > Panulirus ornatus. The sequence goes on along the minus strand of NC_092228.1, from coordinate 36,693,490 downwards.
CATTTTTTGGCCAAACACAAAGAACATTATCTACATACCTAAACCAAATTGCTTTAGAAGGTAAGATATCCTTTAGTAATTTTGTTTAAAAAGATTCCATATGAAGATTACTTAGTATAGGTGAAAGAGGGTTACCCATTGCCATACCAAATTTTTGAGCATAATGATATCCATTAAATTGAAATACACAGTCTTTTATACACAATTTTGTCAGTTCAATGAAATTAGACTTTGAAACAGGTAAATGACTATCATCCAAGACATCAAATAAATATTCTAAAAGGTCATCAATTGGAACTTTAGTGAAAAGTGAGGAAACATCAAAGCTAATTAGTTTGAAATCAAAATTGATATTGATATTGTTTAGCTTGTTGACTAAATATACATTGTTCATGATATTAGAATTTGATACCTTACCTACTAAAGGGCTTAATAAGGAAACTAACCATTTGACAATTTATTTGTGATGGAGCCTACAGCTGAAGTGAATCATAGGGTGGGGGAGGGGGCAAAAATTCTGGGAGCCTTGAAGAATGTGTGGAAGTCGAGAAAATTATCTCGGAAAGCAAAAATAGGTATGTTTGAAGGAATAGTGGTTCCAACAATGTTTTATGGTTGCGAGGCGTAGGCTATGGATATAGTTGTGCGCAGGATTGTGGATGTGCTGCAAATAAGATGTTTGAGGATAATATATGATGTGAGGTGGTTTGATTGAGTAAGTAATAATAGCTTAAGAGAGATGTGTGGTAATAAAAAGAGTGTGGTTGAGAGAGCAGAAGAGGGTGTTTTGAAATGGTTTGGTCACATGGAGAAAATGAGTGAGGAAAGATTGACCAAGAGCATATATGTGTCAGAAGTGTAGGGAATGAGGAGAAGTGGGAGGAGAAGCAAAGTGAAATCATTATTAAAAGGGAGAACTAAAAGATTCTTGGTCTCAATGTAAGGTGTCGGCTCAACTCTGTAAAATGATTTCTTTGCTAACTTAAGGGATTTATCAAAGAAAGATCTAGGGTGCTTTAACTTAGATCCTATAGAATGTATCTTCTCAAACTCATCATCAATAAACTCTGGACTGCAAAGATGTAATGCCCTAAGGAACATAGATTGAAATGATGATAATTTATCTCTGTCATGTTGAGATGAGTAGTAATGGATATATGAACATACATTGGTGGGTTTTCTCTATATGCTAAACTTAAACTTGATTCCTTGTCTATGGATCATGCAATCTGAAAATGGTAACATACTATTATTTTCATTTTCTACAGTAAATTTGACGGAAGGTACAAAATTGTTAAGTAAGGGGAAAAATATTTGTAAATTTTCATTTTTTGGCCAAACACAAAGAACATTATCTACATACCTAAACCAAATTGCTTTAGAAGGTAAGATATCCTTTAGTAATTTTGTTTAAAAAGATTCCATATGAAGATTACTTAGTATAGGTGAAAGAGGGTTACCCATTGCCATACCAAATTTTTGAGCATAATGATATCCATTAAATTGAAATACACAGTCTTTTATACACAATTTTGTCAGTTCAATGAAATTAGACTTTGAAACAGGTAAATGACTATCATCCAAGACATCAAATAAATATTCTAAAAGGTCATCAATTGGAACTTTAGTGAAAAGTGAGGAAACATCAAAGCTAATTAGTTTGAAATCAAAATTGATATTGATATTGTTTAGCTTGTTGACTAAATATACATTGTTCATGATACTAGAATTTGATACCTTACCCACTAAAGGGCTTAATAAGGAAACTAACCATTTGACAATTTATTTGTGATGGAGCCTACTGAACTCACTATAGGTCTTGCTGGAAAATTCTGTTTATGTGTTCTGATAAGTCCATACATATATGGCAATGAAGGGGACAAAGATGACAAATTTTTGATAAGAGAAGTTACCTTTGAACAACAGCTTCATTTCTTTATTGAAGTGAGAATTAACTGCTTCTAAGGGATTTTTAGGAAGTTTAGAATATGTTGTGTCATCATTTAGAAGATCATTCAGTTTAGATGAATAGTTACTTTTGTCAAAAATCACAGCAGTGTTAGCCTTATCTGCTTTAGTAATATTCATATCCTTGTCTTTTTTTAAGGTGTTAATAGCTCTTATGAATCTTTCAGGGCAATTAGCTTCCACTGGTTTTGAGAAACTGGCATACACTAAACCCTTACAGGTATCAATATCATCATTACTTAAATTACTGTATTTTTGTAAATTAAAAAAAGCCAGCTGTGTTGATGTCACAAAGTCTTTTTGTAATTTAGAAAAATACAGTAATTTAAGTAATGATTATATTAATATCTCTAAGGGTTTACTGTATGACAGTTTGTCAAAATCAGTGCAAGCTCATTGCCCTAAAAGATTCATAAGAGCTATTAACACCTTAAAAAGACACAAGGATATATATATTAATAAAGCAGATAAGGCTAACACTGTTGTGATTTTAGACAAAAGTAACTATTTATCTAAAATGAATGATCTTCTAACTGATAACACAACATATTCTAAACTTAGTAAAAATCCATTAGAAGCAGATAATTCTCACTTCAATAAAGAAATGAAGTTGTTGAATGGTAGCATTTCTCCTATCAAGAATTTGTCATCTTTGTCCCCTTCATTGCCATATATGTATGGACTTATCAAAACACATAAACAGAATTTTCCAGTAAGACCTGTAGTGAGTTCAGTAGGCTCCATCACATATGAATTGTCAAATGGTTAGATTACTTATTAAGCCCTTTAGTGGGTAAGGTATCAAATTCTCATATCATGAACAATGTAGATTTAGTCAACAAGCTAAACAATATCAATATTAATTTTGATTTCAAACTAGTTAGCTTTGTTGTTTCCTCATTTTTCACTAAAGTTCCAGTTGATGACCTTTTAGAATATTTATTTGATATCTTGGATGATATTCATTTACCTGTTTCAAAGTCTAATTTCATTGAACTGATAAAATTGTGTATAAAAGACAGTGTATTTTAATTTAATGGAGATTATTTTGCTCAAAAATTTGGTATAGCAATGGGTAATCCTCTTTCACCTGTACTAAGTAATCTTTATATGGAATTTTGTGAAACAAAATTACTAAAGGATATCTTACCGTCTAATGCAATTTGGTTTAGGTATGTAGATGATGTTCTTTGTGTTTGGCCAACAAATGAAAATTTACAAATATTTTTCCCCTTACTTAACAATTTCGTACCTTCCATCAAATTTACTGTAGAAAATGAAAATAATGGTATGTTACCGTTTTTAAATTGCATGATCCATAGACAAGGAAACAAGTTTAACTTTAGCATATACAGAAAACCCACCAATGGATGCTCATATATCCATTATTACTCATCTCAACATGACAGAGATAATTTATTATCATTTCAATCTATGTTCCTTAGGGCATTACGTGTTTGGAGTCAAGAGTTTATTGATGATGAGTTTGAGAAGATATATTCTATTGGATCTAAGTTAAAGTACCCTAGATCTTTCATTGATTAATCCCTTAAGTTAACAAAGAAATCATTTTACAGAGTTGAGCCGAAACCTCCCATTGAGACCAAGAATCTTTTAGTTCTCCCTTTTAAAAATAATTTCTCTTTGCTTCCCATGTTACTTAAATCCTTTAATGAAAATGTTGCCTTTAGCAACAATAATACTATAAAGAATATCTTAATGAGGAATTCACCAAAAAATTCTCTTGGTTGCATCTATAAAGTTCTTTGTGGAAACTGTGATAAATTTTATGTTGGTCAGACTGGTAAGGATCTTTCTGTTAGACTTAAGCAACATAAATATAGTATAAGAACGGGGTAAGAATCAAATACCTTGTTTAACCATATTATAAACTATAATCATTGTATTGACTGGAGTAACGCTATCTCAGTAGTTAATTCTAACTCTATTACCAAGATAAACATCATTAAATCTTCTATTATTAAATACACAAAGAATTATAATCTTAATATTAGTGATGGTCTATAAAAATTAGATAACTTTATTGTTGATAAAATTTGTAAAATGATAAGTTTATGAACGCTCGTTGTATGTTTTGGACAATCACATGTTTACCAAATGGCGTCCTAGCTTCGACTCTTCGATGCATATCAACTGACTGTTATATTTCTCTTTTGTGTCTCCCCTAATGATGTGAGTATTACACGAAAGTGCACTTAGGAACTTTTCGTGTTTCATTTTCCCCGTAAACTCATAGGAATATATATATATATATATATATATATATATATATATATATATATATATATATATATATATATATAT